>NC_007257.2:0-212500 GCF_000002725.2 Leishmania major strain Friedlin | reverse complement strand
CCTCATCAACTACAATCCTGAGACAGTGTCGACGGACTACGATGAGTGCGACCGCCTGTACTTTGACGAGGTGTCGGAGGAGACGGTGCTCGACATCCTCACGAAGGAGCGCGTGCGCGGCGTCGTCATTTCGCTGGGCGGCCAGATTGTGCAGAACATGGCCCTGAGCCTCAAGAAGAGTGGGCTGCCGATTCTCGGCACTGACCCGGCGAACATCGACATGGCTGAGGACCGCAACAAGTTCTCGAAGATGTGCGACGAACTCGGCGTGCTGCAGCCGGAGTGGATCTCGGCCACGTCAGTCGAGCAGGTGCACGAGTTCTGCGACACCGTCGGCTACCCTGCCCTGGTGCGTCCGAGCTACGTGCTGAGCGGGTCGGCCATGGCCGTCATTGCTAACAGGGAGGACGTGACGCGCTACCTGAAGGAGGCCTCCTTTGTCTCTGGCGAGCACCCGGTAGTGGTAAGCAAGTACTACGAAGCCGCCACGGAGTACGATGTCGACATCGTCGCCCACCACGGTCGTGTGCTGTGCTACGCCATCTGCGAGCACGTTGAAAACGCCGGCGTGCACTCTGGGGATGCGACGATGTTCTTGCCCCCGCAGAACACCGACAAGGACACAATGAAGCGCATATACGACTCCGTCAACCGCATCGCCGAGAAGCTCGACGTGGTGGGGCCGATGAACGTGCAGTTCCTGCTGACGGCGGAGGGCCAGCTGCGCGTGATTGAGGCGAACGTGCGCAGCTCCCGCTCCGTTCCATTCGTGTCGAAGACGCTCGGCATCTCTTTCCCTTCCGTGATGGTGTCCGCCTTCCTGGCGCGCAAGGACCAGAACCTCGTGCCCATCAAGCGTGCCAAGATGACGCACATTGGGTGCAAGGCCTCCATGTTTAGCTTTAACCGCCTGGCCGGTGCGGACCCGATCCTCGGCGTTGAGATGGCCTCCACTGGTGAGATCGGCGTCTTTGGCCGCGACAAGCACGAGGTGTTCCTCAAGGCAATGCTGTGCCAGAACTTCAAGATCCCGGAGAAGGGCGTCTTCTTTAGCAGTGACGTGGACAGCCAGACGGAGGCACTCTGCCCGTACATTCAGCACCTTGTGCGGCGTGGGCTGAAGATGTACGGCACGGCCAACACGGCGGCGGTGCTACACGAGTACGGCATCCAGTGCGAGGTGCTCCTCCAGCGCAGCGAGCTGCCGCCCGGCGACGTGTCCGAGAGCAACCGTCTCGCGGTGTACGACGAGGAAGTGGCAAAGAAGGGGAAGTTTGATCTTGTGATTCAGCTTCGCGACAAGAGGCGGGACTTTGTGCTGCGCCGTTGCACCCGCGAGACTGCCCCGCCGGACTACTGGGTGCGCCGCCTCGCCGTCGACTACAACATTCCTCTGCTGACGGAGCCCAGCATTGTTAAAATGTTCTGCGAGTGCATGGACCTGCCCGCGTCGTCCATCGAGATTGAGCCGTTCCGCCACTACGTGCCGAAGATCTACCACAAGGTCGAGAACAACAACTGCGCCATGCTGCGCTGCCACAAGGTCGGGCTGATGATTACGAACAACAACGATAGCAAGGTGCTGGCGCTGCGTCTGAGCCAGGAGGGGCTCAACATCACGTGCTTTCACGCCTATCTCGGTGGGTCCGACATCGATCACTTCGAGCAGGCGTTTCAGAGTCTGAACGTGCCGATCGAGGTGGTCGACCTGCGCTCGGAGATCGCGAGCTCGGCGTTCGACCTCATCATGTGCCAGTCCGCCGACGAGCGCCACAACTGGCATCTCTCGAAACTTAGCTGGTACATCTTCGGCAAGTACCTCATCCCGGTGATGCGCCAGCGTCGCATGTCCGTGGTGGCGCAGACGTCGAAGCAGAACAAGAAGGAGGCGGGCTTTGAGAAATACGTGCACAGCAACTGCCCTGAGATGGGCGTCTACAACGCGTGGCGCGACGCGCGGCTGATGGAGGATTTTGAGACGGTGGCCGATCAGATCAGCTTCCTGCGCAAGCACGGCATCAAGGCGACGGTGAAGAACAACGTTCAGGTGCACAGTTCCGTGTGCGGTAGCACGTACTACGGCGACGACATGCGTAGCCTGCCGGCCCCATCGCTAGTGAAGCCGGTGCGTGAGTGCAGCGCGACGCCAGAGTTCGTGTCCCTCACCTTCCGCGGTGCGCGCTGCGTGAACATCAACGGCATCGACGTAACGCCGCTGCTGGCGCTGCAGATGGCAAACGAAATCGCCGGCCGCAACGGCGTCGGCATCACCCGCACGCGCGAGGGCGCCATGTACGAGACACCGGGCATGAATCTGCTCTCCGTCGGCCTGCAGTTCCTTTACGACGTTTCTTTCGACCGCTGTGCCGCGGACCTGTTCCGCATATACTCGCGCCACGTGTCACAAAACATCGGCGCTGGCCAGCTGTCAGAGAAGCACACGCAGTCCGCCATCGAGGCGGTGCGCTTCCTGACGAGCGACGTGAGCGGCGTGGTGGAGCTGGAGCTGCACCAGGGCGAGATCATCTTCCTGAAGTTGTCGCACGTGCAGAACCCGGTTGACCGTCGTGTCGCGCCGCAGCTGGTAACCGAGGAGGAGCTCGAGGAGGTCTTCCAGCCTGGAAACGGCTCCTTCAGCGACGTACAGTGGTAGACACATATACACGCCAACACGCGCGCAAGCACATGTAAACGAGCAGTGGCAATTCAAAGTGTGCGCGTGCCTCTCTAGGCTGCTGTCGCTGCCGCGGTCTCTCCGTTGCAGTTATGGATGCCGCTGCTCGCACGTCTTTCCGCTTGTGTCCGTGCAGCTTGTGTATGTGTATGTGTTTGTGGTGGGAGTCGTGTCTCGAGAGGTCTGCGATGCTGTTGTTGGCCGTGTTTTTCTAAGATCTCTTCGCCTGTATTCCTTGTTTCGTCTTCGACTCCTGCATGTCCCCCCCCCCCTCCCCAACCCCACCCCGCCGCCGTGTGATGCCTCCACCTCTTAGCGTCTGCTGGGTGCACCGCTGCCTTGTGTGTGGGTGTGGGGGCATAGGTGGGATACGTCGAAACTATTCAGCGAAGCAACCGCACGAGGCGGAGGACAAGACGCCGGTGGTGTGTCCGTGTTGTTGTGCGCTTGTCGAGGGGCGCACATGGCAGCCCGCATCCAGACGTGTGCCAGTAGGACTGGGAGAGCAAGACATGCGGGGATGGGGGGAGAATGAGGGGAGGGAGGCCGACGTCTGTCCGCCCCCTTCCCTCTCTCCTCCTGCGGATATATGATGCGCACCGCTTCCGCCATGTGTGTGTGCGCGCTCTTTCTCTCTCTCTCTCTCTCTTTCTTTCGTCGCCACGCTCTCCACCTGTATTGATGTGCGATGATTCGTTTCTACTGGAGCGCTTCGTGCCATTGTTGCTCTTCGCTCCCTCCCCAGCCGCGAGTCGGCGGGGTCGTTCCCTCCCTCCCTCCCTCCCTCCCTCATCTTCCGTGCGTGTGAGCTCACGTCTTTCTCTCGTAGTTCTTGTGGGACTTGTGAGGCAGGTGGGGGGATGGGGGTAGTGGTGGAGTGTGCGTGCGAGGGGCCCGATGCCTACCGTCGTGGGTGTCGAGCGCCCGTTGGGGCGGCCGCAACGGCCACCACCCATCCGTCGGCTCTCCTCCTCTCCTCTGCCCTACCGACGGGGATGGCGAGGAAGGCGAGGGAGGGAGAGAGATACCGGGCGTGGCGAGATGGCAGAGGCTTCGTGTTTGGATGTGCGTATGTGCGTGTCACTGAATTAAGTACATTGAGACCGTAAGAAGTGTATAAGGAAAGCAACACAAGCGGGGGTGGGCCGAAAGAGTGGGGTGGCGTCGCAGGGATGGGTGGTGGCGCCGCTCAAGAGTCTGTGAGGGCAACGAGATGGAGAGAGGACGCAACTTTTTCGTGCTCCTCCGCAGTGTCTCGGGTGCTGCGGTGTTGACGCTGAGCTGACCGGCCGTCGGTATGGCAGCGCGTGCGCGCGCACATACACAGCTCTCACGCAGCTGTGCTCTGGCGTACGCGAGGTACTCTGCGTCCGTGCATGTGTATGACGGAGCTCTCGATGAGTTGTGGGCCTCATCTTGCTGCTGCTCTCACTGTGCCACAGTGCCTTTCACTTTTAGGCGGACACTAATGCGTCACCTCGACGGAACCACGGCACTCCATCCCTTTTCCTCCCCTTTCTCTTTCTCTCTGACTCGCGTGCACGCACTCCGCCGCCGCATGGCACGCTGCGCACATGGCGCACACCCTGCTATTTTCATTGTGGTGTGCCTCTCCCAGCAGCCCACCGAGGTCTTTATACGCCACACTCGCCTTCTTCTCTCCTTAGTTGCTCCCCTTCCTTCTGCTCTCGTTTTCATTCCTGACGAACGAACAGAGAGTGGGAGATGCCCTCGGCTCCTACGTCGGTGACGGCGGTCGTGCAGCTGCCACCTCTTATCGACTGCCACGTGCACTTCCGCGAGCCTGGCCTCGAGCACAAGGCGGACATCGCCAGTGAGAGCACCGCGGCGTACTACGGCGGCATCACTGTTGCCTGCGACATGCCCAACACGAGCCCGCCAACGCAGAGCGTTGCTGCGTTGGCGGACAAGGTGGCGCGCGCCAAGGCCACCGCCCACGCCCACTGCCAGCTCTTTTTCTTCTTTGGCGCGACGGCCGAGGCGCACCTGCAGGAGCTCGAGGAGCTCTGGACGAACCCGGCGCACGCGGAGCTCAAGACTCATTGCTGCGGACTGAAGCTGTACCTCGACAACTCCACCGGCAACATGAAGTCGAGCCTTTCTGTCGTGGAGAAGAGCTTCGAGATGTGCGGGCGTCTTCAGATCGTGCTCGTCGCCCACTGTGAGCAGTCGGAGATCAACGACGCCGCTGCCGCTCAGCACCCCTATGACGGCCCTGCTTCGCACTCGCTGCGGCGCCCCGCAGATTCGGAGGCGGCTTCCGTGCAGAGCGCCATAGCCCTGGCACGCCAGTGCCGCACGCCGCTTCATCTCGCCCACGTCTCGACGGCGCAGAGCCTCGACTTGATCCGCGAGGCCCGCGCGGCCGACCCGACGCTGCAGCTCACCTGCGAGGTGACCCCACATCACCTGTTTCTCACCACCTCCGACTACTCGTGCTGTGGCGCGCGTGTGAAGGTGAACCCGCCGGTCCGACCGCCGCAGCACCATGAGGCGCTCTGGGCCGGGCTCTTGGACGGCACCGTAGACTGCGTCGGCACTGACCACGCGCCGCACACGATCGCCGAGAAGGACCACTGCGACGCCGCCGCTCAGCCGCCAAGTGGGATGCCGGCCATCGAAGTTGTGGTTCCACTGCTGCTAACCGTGGTGGCGGGCCAGTGGCCACACCCGACGGCGGCGAAGCCGTCTGCGCTCGCTGCGGCGGAGCATCAGGGGCGCACGCTGACGCTGGACGACGTTGTGCGCGTGCTGCACACGAATCCGAATCGCATCTTTAACCTGCGACAGCCCGATGCGCCGCACCGCTCCTTCGACCTTGCGTGCGAGTGGACTGTCCGCGGCGAGGAGCTGCACTCCAAATGCCAATGGACCCCCTACGAGGGGTGGCGCCTGCGCGGACGTGTCCTGGCCAATGAGTGAGACGGTGATGCTGCTTGCAGGAACCTTCGCCCCCTTCCGCCACCGCTCCCATTTTCGGGACTAATACGTTGTCGGACGTGCGAAGGGTAAGAGGAGGTGGGTGATGTGTGTTGAAGTGGCCGGTGCGTGTGTGTATGTGTGGGGTGTAAGACCCTCCCCTCCACAGGTGACACCCGTCAGCACCGCCGGCACAAGGCCTATAACTAAGGCACATGCTGACAGAGGAGGCACACCAGCAGGGGCAGCGTGCGCTTCGCCCAAAGACGGTGGTGAAGGGGTCCCGCCCATCATCGGGCGAAGACATCACACGCCAAGTGGCAACCGCGAAAGGCCCGGCGCGGCGACAGCGCAGAGGCGGCAGCATACGCACACACGAAGAGAACTGTGCTGTGCCGATGGTATTCGACAAGGTGCACGCGTGAGCGTCGCGTGAGAGTTTTGCCTTTCAAGGTGAGCCCGTCTGCCTGCCGTGCACCGGGCGAGGCCAAGCACCACACCCTACACCGCCACCTCTGACGCACACACGATTCCTGCCACAGGCCCCCATCATCTGGTGTGAAGCAGCCGTAGGCGCGCGCCTCGCAGCAGTGCGCCAACTCGCTCATCAGGGAGCACGGCCCCCGCCTCAAGCTCTACCCACCAACAGCCGCCTCGCATGTCGCTCCAACGCCACGCAGGCCAGGAGCTGACCACCGACATCTGTAGCGATTCGTTGCTCTGACCTTGCCATGTCGCAGGTGCATGAGCCTGTCACCGTCGGAGGTGGTTCGGCGTTCGGCAGGGATGGGGAAGATCTCCTGGCGTCTTGGCACACGGAGCGGGGTGGGGGTCGCTGGGCCCTGAGATGCCGCGCGTGGAGGCGACAGCCTCTCGTCAAGGTCGCTGTGGAAGAACAAGTAAATGCGCTCACCCACCCCCGCGCGCACAGCGCGGTATCGAAGGCCTCCTACGGGGTGCGCTGACGTGCAACGGGGGTGAGCAGAGAGGATTCGCAGCGCCCTCAAGCAGGCAAGGCATGCAAAGAACTGGCGCAGAAAACGACTTGTGATGACGGTGGTGCTGCCGAAGTGTCGCGAACACATACGCCAACACACACGCTTTCATCGTGCACGACTGCTGTCTTGGTGATGACCGCCGCCAGACACACGCGCAAACGCGTCGTGGCGCCGAGCCTCCCTTTCACGTGCGCACCATCGACCCTCCCTCCCTCCCTCCCAACACTGCCCCGTCTGCCGCTGCGCTCCTGCGCCTCTTCGTGTTGTGCCTCAACACTCTGCGGTGCCTCTGTGATCGAGATCCGACCTGCCCCTTTCCCGCCTCCTCCTCCTCTTCGCCTCTCCTATCACGCACTCTCACACGCATACACGCCCACTCTTCCCTCTTCGTCGCCTGCGCATCTGCAGCTCTGCATCCTCCCTCACTGCCATCGAACACCCCCCCCCTCCCTCCCCTCCCTCCCTCCCCAGCCACACCGCCCACCCCCACCGCACCACCATGTCCCGCACCAAGGAGACCGCCCGCGCGAAGCGCACCATCACGTCGAAGAAGAGCAAGAAGGCGCCGAGCGCGGTGTCCGGCGTGAAGATGTCGCATCGCCGCTGGCGCCCGGGCACGTGCGCGATCCGCGAGATCCGCAAGTTCCAGAAGAGCACGAGCCTGCTGATCCAGTGCGCGCCGTTCCAGCGCCTGGTGCGCGAGGTGTCGAGCGCGCAGAAGGAGGGCCTGCGCTTCCAGAGCAGCGCTATCATGGCGCTGCAGGAGGCGACGGAGGCGTACATTGTGTCGCTGATGGCGGACACGAACCTCGCCTGCATCCACGCGAAGCGCGTGACGATCCAGCCGAAGGACATCCAGCTGGCGCTGCGCCTGCGCGGTGAGCGGCACTAGGGCGGGCCTGCTCTTCCTCCCCCCTCATAGATACCATGTTTTTGTTTCCTTTGTTTTCGCCTTCCTTAAGTCGTGCACGCTGCCCTGCCGCAGCAGCCGAGAGAGTGAGAGGGTCATTGAACCTCGAGAGCCCGCCAAGCAAAACATGAGCACCACTGACCGAGCTGTCCGCCTGTGCGCCGGGGCGCGCTGCCTGCGTTGTGCGTCGCCGCTTCGCGTGTGACTGTGTGCGCGCCTGCGCCCGTTGCTGATGTGGCACGCCCCTCCCTCCTCCTCCTCCTCCTCCTCCTCCCCCGCACGCGTTGCTGCCTCGTACTTTTTTGTCTCCCCACCCTCCGCTTCCCCTCCTCTGTTCTCACCTGCATCTGGTCCAACCACACGCGCACGTACTCCCGCACCGCCTTCACACTCACCCACAGCTCACCGCGCTCTGCATCCTCCCTCACTGCCATCGAACACCCCCCCCCTCCCTCCCCTCCCTCCCTCCCCAGCCACACCGCCCACCCCCACCGCACCACCATGTCCCGCACCAAGGAGACCGCCCGCGCGAAGCGCACCATCACGTCGAAGAAGAGCAAGAAGGCGCCGAGCGCGGTGTCCGGCGTGAAGATGTCGCATCGCCGCTGGCGCCCGGGCACGTGCGCGATCCGCGAGATCCGCAAGTTCCAGAAGAGCACGAGCCTGCTGATCCAGTGCGCGCCGTTCCAGCGCCTGGTGCGCGAGGTGTCGAGCGCGCAGAAGGAGGGCCTGCGCTTCCAGAGCAGCGCTATCATGGCGCTGCAGGAGGCGACGGAGGCGTACATTGTGTCGCTGATGGCGGACACGAACCTCGCCTGCATCCACGCGAAGCGCGTGACGATCCAGCCGAAGGACATCCAGCTGGCGCTGCGCCTGCGCGGTGAGCGGCACTAGAGACGAGGCCAACGCGTGCGCTGCGGCCCTTTTCTTGGTTGCGCGGACGAGGTGAGAGGCTGCGGTGGGGAGCGGAGGGAGGGCGTTGTGTGTTGGCCGCGTCGGCGCTCTGCACTCGCCCCCCCTCCCCTCTCGCTCACCTGCTGCCCCTCAGCGAGTCAGCGTTGCTTGTGTGCGTGTGTGTGTGTACTTGTGTGAGTGGCGCTCTCACGGACTCGCACGGGCTCACCGACACGCACTCCATAGATGCTCTTTATTTTCGACTGTCTATCTCCGGTGCCTCTGTGTCGTTCTCTGATGATGCGTCTCGACGAGAGTAAAGGTGTTTAGGCGCGTGCATCGCAGCAAGCATGGCAAAGCGATGTTTGCTGCGATGCTGTCTCACTGCCTTTCCTGTTTTTGTGGCAGATGCGCATGCAGAGGCGAAAACGATTCGAGTTTCCCCGGTGGCGGCGCGTGTGCGTGTGTGCGTGGCAGATGTATTAGTGATCATCAGTAGACATCGCACCCCCTCCCCCGAGAAAAAAAATAACAGCAACGGAAAGGGAGCGTGGGTGAGGATCATGGCTCATTCAGGACCCCCAGCAAGCTCAGTCGTAGGAGTTGAAGGTGGATGCTGTGCGCCGGCGTGTGTGCTTGTGCTCACCAAGGGACTCCTGAGATGTGCCTAGGGACGCCATGCACCTGCAGCTGAGCCTTTCTACATGACGGCGCATTGCCCCCCCCTCCCCCCGGTCTCTCAATGGACACTTTCGCCTCCTCTTCCACGATCTCTTCCGTCTCTTGCGTGTGATGTGTCTACAAGTGACTGGATACGTTCTGGTGGTTGGTTGGTTGGAGGTGGCAGGCGAAGGAGCGGCCATGGCCGCCCTCGGCAAGCCGCACGTGCGCGCCGTTCGCAGGCATTGCGCCAGAGCCAGCAACCTCTTCTCTCTCTTTTCCTCCGTCGCTACGCGTGTGCATCGCTGTCTCGCCCCCTCCCTTTTCGCCCCGGTTTCTTCCCCTCCGTTCACTCCCCCGATCTCACTTGCGCTGCATCGGTGCCTGCGTCCGGGACACATCCTCCCTTTCCTCGTCTTCTTGCACACGGACGCGGGGCAGGGCTCATTGCGAGAGTCACCGAAAGGAAAGACGTCACCCACTGCGCCTTCACTCGGTTAGCGGACACCTGAGCTTCTAGACGTGCCAACGCACATCGCGTGGCCTTGGTGTAGACGCATCGCCTGGCACAGTAAAAATGGTGAACCCCGCGGACGCCATCAAAGTCGACGTCACTGTCAAGCTGATTGGCATTATCGGGTGCAGTGCCTCCGGCAAGTCCACCGTCGCCCATCAGCTGGCGAGCAGGCTTGACTCGCCGTTGCACCCAATTTGCACAGACAACTTCTTCTTCGATGACGTCTGTGCGCGACTGGGCACCTACGAGGACTACAGGTGCATCGACTATGGCACCGTGGCACGGTGGATGTCGGTGTTGGTGCACGCTGCACCGACGGTGTCTGTGAGCCTACTGGAGGAGAGGTGCACGCCTGCTGCATCGCCCGAGGCGCGAGCCGCAAGCGCAGACGGCAACACCGCCCTGCACCACTCCCCACACGACTTGGAAGGCCGGGTGCATAACGCATGGTGGGAAGAGGTGCTGCTGCACCTACCAGAGCTGAGCAAGTATCGCCGTGCCGCGCCCGATGCCACGTCTGCCACCACGGCACCCACAACTGTCGTTGTTGCTGCTGCTGATACTGCTACTCCTGCTGCCCAGTCCAGCCGCACAGTTGCTGAGGCAGCACCCGCCGGCGCTCATCGACATGACGGGACTAGTGACAGCGATGGAGACGCATCGCTCGGCGCACACGAGGCTGAGGAAGAAGACCGACGGCGGAGAAGTGTTGCCGCGTTCACACAGCGAAGAGAGGGGGGTGGCGGCACCGTCTGCTCGCCTCTTGAGCTTCGGAGTGGCAGCGAGGAGCAGGCGCCTCACACCGCTGCTCCTTTCTCGCACCACGTCATCATCTACGCTGTGTGGGAGGGTTTCACACTCCTTTGCAATCGCTTGGCCAACTCCTACATTGACTACGCGATCGACGTTCGCTGCGACCTGGAGACGGCGTGCTTGCGGCGGTTCTTCCGCACCCCGCGCCGCCATCTTGCTCGATATCTCGCTCACGACTCGGCAGGAGGCTGCCAGAATGGACAAGATGAGTCGCAGCTGAGGCTGCAGCGCGCGCGAGCCGCTGTTGTGGCGTGTGTCATGCGTCAGGTCTACCGTCCGCGCATCGAGAAACTGTGGCGTGTTCGGTCACGGGAGCAACACCGCGCCGATCTCACGAATGCCCTAGTGCAGGAAATGCGACTGGATGGCTTGCAGGTGCTCGCGCGCGGCGACAGCCCCACTGCCACGTCTCCGCCGACGTGCGTTACGGCGCGCGATGCCTTGGATTTACTTTCCCCTTCCTGCTTTGATCCTCCTCGCCCGCGATGCCGGCGCCAACCGGCCCACTCTGGCGCCGCCAAGGGTATGAGCGACGGCGGCAGTGGCACCCGCCGTCAGGGCGAGAGCTGTGGCGCTGAGGCTGCAGCATCCACCATATCAAGCACCAGCGCTTCGCCGGTGGCGGTCGCGGAGGAGGTTGGGCGTTGCTGTTCTGCGTGTTGGTCCGCTGACGGATTGCCCACTGATGCCTTTCAGCTTTTTTGGGAAAGCGAGTTTGATGAATGGCTGACGCGGTCGTCGTCGTCGTCGGCCACCACTGCTGCTGCTGCTGCTGCCCTCGCCTGGGCCTCACTGAAGCACAGAGACGGTGAGGGCGTAGATGCGCACGCCGCGCACCACGTCGACGAACGGCAGCGCGACGTAAATGGCAGCTTCCGCTCGACGTCGCCGCCACGGGTGACACCGCCTAATGAGGAGCCCGGGGTGGCGTATGTGAATCGCATGCTTGCGCAACGCGGACGTCTTGCACTGCTTCAGAGCTTGTCTTGCGGTGAGCGGGCGGTCGCGTCGTCTTCTCCAGAGGCGTCCAGCATAGGCGGCAAGGGCGCTGCCTCAGCTGAGTTCGGCCTCGAACAGCAGCTGGCGGTGGGCGGAATCCACAGCCCAACAGTTCTGTCTGCGGAGACGCTCTCGTCAGCGCTGGCGCCGTTCTACTACGAGTTCCGTTACTGGTACGTTTTCGAAGTTCTCTACTACGAACGAATATTCCGCCCGCTGCAAGTCCACCGTCTGCGGTGGCGCTCCGTTGTGGCGGAGAGTAGTCCCGCATCCACCGACGGGGAAGGCAGGAGTGGTGAGCATGGCGGTTGTGGGGCCACTACTGCTCCATGCGCTGTACCCCGTCGATGGTGGGTGGTGAAGAACGGTCGTGATGTGTACGGGCAGGACGCAGGCGAGCTCCTGACGCAGGTGGATCACATCTGTGCTGCCGTACGTGCCATTCGCTAAGCTCTTTCCACCGCCTCTCTTTTCCGCTGTGCACACAGCCACACACGTGGTGCACCACGTATGTGGCTGTGTGAAGTGTGTCGAAGGAGATCATGGAGGGGTGCGGCGGGACGAGAGGCGATACCATCAGCTGCGCAGCATGAACCCCAAAACGCAACGAGTAGCATGCGCGAACAAGTGACTGCATGACTGAGCATTGCACAGCAACAATCATCCCTACACGTCCGCGTTGTGTGTGTGTGTGTGTGTGTGTGCTACGCTAGCCCGTAGGAGAGGAGTTTGATAGGGGTGCCCTGCGATCGTCTTGTGCATTCTTCAGAGCACCTGCGTCGTCCCTCGCCGTCGCGCACTTCTCTTGCCTCCCCCTTCCCCACTTTCTCGTACGCGCATAGGGATGCACGCGTCAGTGTCTAGAGCGCTGGCTATCGTGGCGGCTTCCCGGCTCACGCAGACGCGTGTTTTCTGCCTGCCGCGCCTGCTGCGAACTAAAAGGCACCGAAGGTATCCTCCACTCCTCCGCATCGCACCTTATCCTCCTCCTCCTCTGCGCCGTCTCACGCACACAGGAACCTACTGTCTTCCTCTCGCTCCCCCACTCGGACACCACCACATCTTCTTATCGCATGTCCTTCTTTGATCTCCTTAACGCCCGCGCCAAGCGCTCGCTGCTCTGCGTCGGACTCGATCCCCGCGCCAAGACGGCAACGGCGGCGGCGGAGGAGTGCAAGCGCTTGATTGAGCAGACGCACGAGTACGCCGCTGCCTACAAGCCGAATGCGGCCTTCTTCGAGTTCTTCGGCGCCGAGGGCTGGGCTGCGCTGTCGGAAGTGATTCGTGCCGTTCCCGCTGGCATCCCCGTGGTGCTGGATGCGAAGCGCGGTGACATCGCTGACACCGCCGACGCGTACGCCACCTCCGCCTTCAAGCACCTGAACGCGCACGCTATCACTGCCTCGCCTTACATGGGTTCTGACAGCCTTCAGCCGTTCATGGGCTACCCCGACAAGGCCGTGTTTGTGCTGTGCAAGACGTCGAACAAGGGCAGCGACGACTTGCAGTGCCTGCGCGTAGGTGACAAGTACCTGTACGAGGCCGTTGCCGAGCGCGCCGAGGGCCCGTGGAACGTGAACGGCAACGTTGGCCTGGTCGTTGGGGCGACGGACCCGGTCGCGCTGGCTCGCGTGCGCGCGCGTGCGCCGACGCTGTGGTTTCTGGTGCCAGGCATTGGTGCCCAGGGCGGCAGCCTCAAGGCAAGCCTCGATGCGGGTCTCCGCGCCGATGGCAGCGGCATGCTCATCAACGTGTCGCGCGGCCTCGCCCGCGCGGCTGACCCACGCGCCGCCGCGAAGGAGCTGTGCGAGGAGATCAACGCGATCCGCTTCGCCAAGGGCGCCTCCGTCGAGCTGGCGAAGGCACTCGTGGACTCACATTGCGTGCGCTTCGGCAATTTCACGCTCAAGTCAGGCAAGTCCTCGCCGATCTACATCGACCTGCGCCGCCTCGTCACTTACCCAGCCATCATGCGGCTCGTGGCTCGCGAATACGCGAAGGTGCTGCGTCATTACAAGTTCGACCGTATCGCCGGCCTGCCGTACGCCGCGCTGCCCATTGCTAGCGCCATCTCCAACGAGATGAACGTTCCGCTCATCTACCCACGCCGGGAGGCGAAGATCTACGGCACCAAGGCGGCCATCGAGGGCGAGTACAAGAAGGGCGACCGCGTTGTCATCATCGACGACCTCGTGTCCACCGGTGAGACCAAGGTCGAGGCGATTGAGAAGCTTAGGTCTGCTGGGCTCGAGGTGGTGTCGATAGTGGTGCTGGTGGACCGCGATATGGGTGCCAAAGCCTTCTTGAGCAAGCTCGGCTACGACTTTGAGGCCGTGGTGGGGCTTCACCAGCTGCTGCCGCTCTGGCGCAAGAGCAACGCTATCACTTCCCAGCAGGAGGCGGACGTACGCGCCTTCCTCGGTCAGTGGAAGCAGAGCAAGCTATAAACACACCTATAAGTAACGCACTACCCCCCCCCCCCCCTCCCCCCTTCCCCTGCACACGCACACACACACACGAACACGCGAGGAGCTGCGAAGGGGAAAGTGGATGCGAGCGTGCCAGTGGTATGTATGCGACCGGCGCAAAGAACGCGTACGGCGAAACGAGACGGCGTGTGTGTGTGTATGTGTGTGTGTGTGTGTGCATGTGTGTGTGTGTGTGTGCGCCTGAAAATGGACGCGGGCGAAGCGCGAGCTCGCGCACCCATGATGATGGGCGGGTCGTATATGTCCCCGTCTGTGCATAGATGCGCGCATAGTCAATGATGTAATGGAAGTCATCTCGCAACCGCACGGTACACACGCCTAGCTGTGTATATCCACGAAAACAACTGCACCTCACACGCCCACACTCGCTCTTGTCTTATTAGTGTTCTCTGTTCTCCTCCGTATCTCTCTCCCGCTCTCTCTCTCTCTCTGTGCACTTGAAGCGTGCGCGTGCGCATGCGTAGCACAACGGGGGCTAGTGCGGAAGAGGGCGCACCCGTTTTTTTGTTAGTTATCTCATAAAAAGGACGACGTAAAGCAACTATTGAAGTGCACGTGTAGTGTGCGTGTGTGCCATGCACGCAAGCATGCTCGTGTACACGAGATGTTCTCGGGAGTGAGAGAAATTAAGGCGACACAGGTAGGACAGCGGTGGCGGTGAATCTTTTCAGCGAAAAGGCGATGGGAGTGAAGGGTCTCCGTTACAGTGCGACAACACTGGCTATGAAGGAGGAGGGGTAGTTGGGTGGTGAAAGAGGGAAGACTGACGGCCGGTGCTGCAGCTGTCAGTCCCTATGCATGTGTCTGCGTGCTTGTGCGGCTGTGCCTGCACTCGCCTACTCCCGAATCCCCCCCCCAAACACACACGGAAGCTTTTTCTCGCCTCTCCGCTCTCACGCTATCGACGTGACGCACTGCTCAGACGCCCCTCTTTTGGTTGAGCTCACCACTTTGGCCTGCATTGCTGCTTTCTCTCTCTCTCTCTATACATATATATGTATATATATCGCACACCCTCCTCTCACGCGCACACCGGCACACACACACACACACACACAGAGGGCGTGGGTTTATGTCTCCCCCCTCTCTCTCTGCTATTCCCCCAAACACCAGTCGTTCGTGTAGCGCGTTTTTCGGTAAGCTCTCCCTCGCCTGTCCTGCTATGGCTCCTCATGCTCTCGTTCTCAGGTCTCTCGATGCGACAATGCCCCCCCCCCTCGCCCGGGGGAGTGCTTGCGTCCTGCACAGCGACGCACGCCCACGCCCTGCGCACACACCTGCGTACGCAATGTTCACCTTCTATCTTGCGTAGGCTAGGATCACATTAGCTCATCGTTCACTTGCTCGCTGCCACTGCTGCCTCTCCGTCGCCCTCCATCCCCTTTCCTTCTCTTCCTTTCCGCATGCTCCGTCGTCGCGTGCCTGTCACAGGCCTCCCCCGTGGTGCGGCAGCGACGGGCACCGGCTCGACCGACCTTCACCTCGAAGGTCTATGAGGCAACGCTGCACGGATATCAGGATGAGCCGTGCATAGGGCGCCTGGAAGCGCCCCCCAGAATTGCGGCCTGCTCAGAACAGCGGCTGTGCCTCCCCCGCTCTCCACAGCGGGCAGCACTACGCGGCAACACCCAGTCGGCCTCTATCTTGTGCATCACTGCCCCACGTGTGGCGTGAAAGCAGCTGATGCCACGCGCTACCGGCACCCCCGCCTCTGCGGCGTAATGACGGCCTGCAGAGTTACCCCGAGTGCAAGCCCGACAGCCATGTGTGCTGCCGCAGCGACGGCGCTTCGGGGCCTGCAGCAGCAGGTAACGCTTCTACGCGCGGACAAGCTCTTGCTGAACACGCAGGTGTCTGTGCCGATCTCGTCCAAGCCGTCACAGGCATCTCTACTGGCGCTCGCTAATCGCGAGAGTCGCGAGGTGAACGTGGTGCCGATGATCGGGTGGCGTCCCTCCAGTCAGGGCACCACTGCGACACGGCTCTACTCGCAGTTGTACACTACTCCGGGGCCAAACTGTGGGGCGTACACGGCGCGGACGGCGTGCGAGGCAGTGCCGCTTGCTGGATGCGCGGCACTCGTGACCTTGCGGCGCCGCGGCGTGCCAGAACCCGTACGGCCATTCCACCTCGCCGCTGGGCATCTTCGCTGGCTCGATGATCGTGGACAACATGGTCGGCGCGCTGTCATGACGACCCGATCGTGGCCGGAGGTTGTGACGCGACTGACTTTCCTCCTGTGCGGGGATCTCCTGCACTGTGCTGCGTACATCATGGGCCACGCGGCCACATGTGTGGGACGACTTCTGGATGCTGATATCGAGTCGTTTTTGCGCTTGGACTGCTTGTTGGTCGTGTGGCAGTGGCGTGCCCGCTGCACGTGCGCGAGAAAGCGAACCCGTCGCACAGGGGAAAGATGATCCCCGTGCTCCGGGTGGCAAACACGCTGGGAGGGGTGGGGGGCGGGGAGGCGCTTCATGGCTGCACTCGTGGTACTCTGTGCTGGTGAGATGCACCAGTGCAACTAAAGGCGTGATCGGCACATCTCTGGCCGCGTGCGGGGACTGGCGGTCATGGAAGCACTCCTGCCCTTGCTGCTGGTCTTCCTGGGCGTGTTGAGCGCGGGGATGAGGGTGAGGTGCAAGAAGGGCGTAGTCGGTGCGCTGAGCCGGAGCGAGTGCAGCTTCCACCGCTGGCGGCACCGCCTGCTAGTGGCTGTGTGATGCGGACACCCACGTTCCGGTTCACCGGCTTCAGCGCCGTGTCCATCGTTGCATCGAAGCTGGTGTCGAACGTCAATGTTGCACCGCTTCTCGGCGCGTACATCATCATTGCAGTGAAGTTCGGAGGTGCGTTCGTGTCGCTGCTGTGCAGGCTGTTCGTGACGCCGCGCAACCTGTTTTTGCTCGGCTGGCGCTTCATCGGCTCCCCTCATCTCCTCTCTGATGACTCATGCACGAACTTGCCACTGCGCATGCACACGGAGCGTCTCCATGCCTCTTCCCTCCCTCTCTGTTCTCTGGCCCGTGAGTCTCCTCTGCTTCAGCGCGAACCGCAACCGCAGTCGAGCGAGAGTACACACCGTGTATGCACACATCTATACACATACGCACTCATCATCCGGCGACCGTTGAGCGAGCACCCTTCGACCGTGTAGCGAGACAGACGCAGAACGCCGTCTTGTTTCTTCTCTCACGTAGGCACGATCATGCCCACCTTCAACCCGGTCGCCTCCCTCAAGGGCCAGAGTGTGGCCTCCGCTGCGCAGTTCTCGCGCGCTGACATCGACGCCCTCATCCAGCTCGCACTCGATATGAAGACACACATCGAGGCAGGGAAAACGATCGACACCCTGCGCGGCCGCGTCATGACGCCGCTGTTCTTCGAGGACAGCTCTCGCACGCTGTCGAGTTTTTGCGCGGCCATGATGCGGCTGGGCGGCAGCGTCGTGAACTTCAAGGTGGAGACGTCGTCTGTGAACAAGGGTGAAACGCTGCAGGACACCATTCGCACGCTGGACTCGTACAGTGACGTGCTCGTGCTCCGCCACGCTAAGGAGGAAGCGCTGGAGCAGGCGATGAGTGTGGCAACGCACCCGATCATGAACGCCGGCAACGGCGCTGGTGAGCACCCGACTCAGGCGTTGCTCGACATCCTCACGATTCACGCCGAGCTCGGCGCCGTGGACGGCATTGCGATCGCGTTGATCGGGGACCTCAAGAAGGGCCGCACGGTGCATTCGCTGCTGAAGCTGCTGGCGCACAACTTCGCGCTGAGGAAGGTGTACCTCATCGCCCCCGCGGGGCTGGAGATGCCGGCGGAGGTGCTGGAGCATGTCGCGACGGACGTGGTGAAGCGCGGGATCGCGATTCAGCAGGCGTCCGGCCTCACTCCTGAGATTGTGGCCGACTGCGACGTGCTCTACGCGACGCGCCTGCAGAAGGAGCGCTTTGTTGCCTCCGCTGCCGGTGACGCCGACGCCCTGACCGCCTTTGAGGCTTCTAAAGCGAGCCTGCTGATCGACAAGGCTCGCCTGGCACACGCGAAGGCGAAGATGGTTGTCATGCACCCGCTGCCTCGCGTGGATGAGCTCAGCACCGACATTGACGACGACCCGCGTGCGGCGTATTTCCGACAGATGCGCTACGGCCTCTTCATGCGCATGGCTATCCTCTTCAGCGTGCTTTCTTGAGTTGCCGGAGGGGAGGGGCGGTGTTCCTACCATCTCTCTCGGAGGGGGGAGGGGCAGCTGCTATTCGAAGCGCTGGAGTTCATGCAGATGGACTGTTACCCAACATGGACTTCATACACCGATTAGCAGCGACCCCCCTCCCCCACGCACTCACGCGTGCAAGCCGCAGGGAACCACGGTGCCACCCTCCGAAAGAGGAGGATAGATAGACGGACTTCACAGGCTGGGGCAGAAGCCAAGTTGATGGCGTCTGTCAACACCGCGGTTTTGTCTTTGGGGCTCGTCCTCTTGGCATCGAAGCTGCCCCCTCCTCCTGAACGGGTGATGATGGTGACAGTGATGCCGGTGCGTGCCCCCCCCCCCCCCCCCACACACACACACACGCACACACACACACAGACACTCCCACAAACATGGTGGCATAGGAGAGAGACAGAGAAATTTCCCCTATGGACGTGCGCAACACAGCGCTGCTGTGTGTCTCGGTGTTCCCGTACGTGTTCGGTGATGCGACAGACATCGTTGCACGCGAGAAGGGTTGCACCCCTCCACAGGACATTGGCAGGCGCACGCACACACGCATCTATTCTCTCTCACGCAAAGTAAATCGCAGCTCACACAGCGACCATAACATCATAAAAACGGAACAAGCGAAAGAGCGAGCGAGCGCAACGGAGCGATAGCAATGCCTGCGCGCATGCCGGCTTGCAACTTCATCTCTCTCTCTCTCTCTCTCGCTCTCGCTCTCTCTTGTGGCGCCGATCACCGACGCAGCGGGCTTGTCTTGTCGCTACGTTACCGTTGTGATGGCCCAGTTGGCACTGTCGAAACGCGAAGACTCACACATGTGGGCACGCGTAGTCGCGCACGATCTGCTGAGCTGGCGCGCGTCCGTCGCGCTCTCCTGGTGTTGTTGTTGCCGCAGCGTATGAAAGGGCTTGGGCAGCGGCTCGGCGATATCAGGCCTAGAGAGCGTGAGGGCCCCGGGTGTCGAGCGCAGCCCTGGCGCGCGTCCGTCGTTCCTCGACCAGCCCGGGCGTCTCTCCCCCCCCCAAAGGCGTCGGGGTGCTTCTACGCTGTCCATCATCACGACAAGTCGAGCAGACTATCGGTGACGGCCACGACGGCGCATGATTCTTCAATGCGCGCTCCGCCCTCTTCCGTTCTCCGCTGGACTTTCACGTGTGTCTCTTCTCCTCGCTCCACCACTGCTGCCGCCCAAACCTACCACCGACCACTCCATCACCCTTCGCAAGGCTTTACCACACCAAGAGGTCGAGGTCGATCAGCCATCCACACACACACACACACACACACACACACACACACACACACACACACACACACACACACACACACACGCCTTTCCTTCAACGTGCGCGGCCCGTGCGAAGAGCATCCACACGCACCTGCCGCGTGTTGCATCCCACTCTTCCTTTGTTGCGACGCTCCTGCCGTGTCCGCTGCTGCAGCCATGAGCCTTCAGGTGAATCTTCTCAACAACACGTTTGCCAACCCGTTCATGAACGCGGCTGGCGTGATGTGCACCACGACGGAAGAGCTGGTGGCCATGACCGAGTCGGCGAGTGGCTCTCTGGTCTCGAAGAGTTGCACCCCCGCTCTCCGCGAGGGCAATCCGACTCCGCGCTACCAGGCCCTGCCACTTGGCAGCATCAACTCGATGGGCCTGCCAAACAACGGGTTCGACTTCTATCTGGCCTACGCCGCGGAGCAGCACGACTACGGCAAGAAGCCGCTCTTTCTCTCCATGTCCGGCTTGTCAATGAGGGAGAATGTTGAGATGTGCAAGCGCCTTGCCGCCGTGGCGACAGAGAAGGGCGTCATCCTGGAGCTGAATCTCTCCTGCCCCAACGTTCCTGGCAAGCCGCAGGTGGCCTACGACTTCGACGCGATGCGGCAGTGCTTGACGGCGGTCTCTGAGGTTTACCCGCACTCGTTTGGTGTGAAGATGCCGCCGTACTTCGACTTTGCCCACTTTGATGCCGCCGCCGAGATCCTCAACGAGTTCCCGAAGGTGCAGTTCATTACCTGCATCAACAGCATCGGTAACGGCCTCGTGATCGACGCGGAGACGGAGTCCGTGGTGATCAAGCCGAAGCAGGGCTTTGGCGGCCTCGGTGGTCGCTACGTCCTCCCCACGGCGCTGGCGAACATCAACGCGTTCTACCGCCGTTGCCCGGGCAAGCTCATCTTTGGCTGCGGTGGCGTGTACACCGGTGAAGACGCCTTCCTGCACGTGCTCGCTGGCGCCTCCATGGTGCAGGTCGGCACGGCTCTGCAGGAGGAGGGACCCTCCATCTTCGAGCGGCTCACGTCGGAGCTGCTGGGCGTGATGGCGAAGAAGCGCTACCAGACGCTGGACGAGTTCCGCGGCAAGGTCAGGACACTGGATGGAACGGCCGAGAGCACGCGCTAAGGGAGAGCAACAGGAAGCACTGAAAAACAGCAGTGTAACCCTTTCACATGCGCACACGCGAGCGGCGGCGGGGGGGGGGCGGAGGTAGACACCACAAGCTCCGGTGGCGTGCACATGTGCGACGCGGGCACTCCATCTGTCGTGGTGTCTTCTTCTCCTCTTCCTCCTCTCCCGCCCCTTCTCCCTGTGTACCGCCTTTGCTGCCTGCTTGCACAGCCCACTTCAGCTTCCAGCTCATGCGCTCGATACAGACGCGCGTGAACGGGATATGTGGAGCGAGGTAGGGCATCTCGCAGCATCGACAACCGCATCGACGAACAACGATACCGAAGCAGCGGCACTGCTTCGGCTGTGGGAGAGGGCGAGAGAAGTGGGGATCGGTCTTGCGCTCGAATGTTTTGAGCTTCGCCGCATATCCTGCTCTTGCTCTGACTACTAAGACCCGGCATCTCATTTGGCGCGCGCCTACGGCTGCTTCGCACCAGATGATGGGGGCCTGTGGCAGGAATGGCCGGAGGTGCGTGCGTGTGCGTCAGAGGTGGCGGTGTAGGGTGTGGTGTTTGGCCTCGCCCGGTGCACGACACACCGTGACGGGCTCGCCCTGAGTAACAAACGCGAGTAAAAGTCGATCAGCGCCAAAGAGGCGGTAAACATAAGCGAAAAGGCGGGATGCGGTGCAGGCGAGCGTGCGATCCACGTACGCTGCGGAGCGGGGTGCGACTCGCGTGTGTGCGCATGCGTGCGAGCGTCGTCTGCCTCCCTCCCCCATGTATGTTGTCTCCCTCTCTTGCATGGACGAAACAGAAGGCATCATCCGCGCTCAAAACACGAACCCCTCCTGCACAGGCGACACACACACACACACGTGGTACCCGCATCCGTAACCGCGTGCCACTCTCTTTCGTTTTCGGCTTGGCGTGGCGTGCACGTGTGCACACCTGCCCATGCGTGTGTGCACACGTGACGTTAACCCTTCACCCCCCCTTTCTCTCAGCCCTTCTCAGCTACGCACGTCCTTCTCTCTCCATTTTGTCTCTCAGCACACCAGTAAGCCCCTTTCATTGGCGCTGTGCCCCGCACCACCGCTTCACAACTCTTCCCATCTCCGGCGATCACCACCAACTCTGACGGCGCTTGCACATCTTCTGCGCATCTCTTACCGTGTCGGTCTCTTCGGTCGCTTTTTCTTTCGTCCTGTCACTGCGGCACATCACGGAGCGCTACGCGCTGCTGGAGTGGGAGTTCGACGTTCAAAGCCTTCGCGCACGCACGCACACAGAGTAAGCATACATTGCAGAGAGGGGGAGGGGTACAGACGCGCGCGGCCATTACTTGCAGCCCCTCATCTTCATTTCTGCGAGAGACCTTGTGGTGGTGGTGCTGTTTCACGATTTGAGCCGCTGCCGTGCTTCCAGCCTCTTCTTACACGCACGCTCCCCACTCACAGCAATCATGCTGCGACGTCATGCCTGCAGCACCGCCGCGTGCGTGACGGCTATCCAGACCACACGCACCGCGCACAGCATTGCCGTGCTGCAGAACTCGGCGCCGACTACCACGGCCAAGAAGCTGGGCAGCGCTGTGTCCAAGGAGGAGGTGGCGGCGGTGAACAAGGTGCCTGCCGCTATTCTGGAGAAGGTGTGCAACCCGCGGCTGGTGGCCTTCACGGAGATGGACCTTGCCCGCACCCGGTTTGCCCCCCTCATTGCCACGATCACGGACGAGGTGGACTACACCAGTATCGAGCAGCGGGTGGCGAGCAGGTTCTTGGAGGACCCGAGCAAGCTGCAGCCCATCCCTGGCGCCCTCAAGAAGTTCCGCGAGACAAACTGGAAGGATGTGAAGTCGCTCATCACTTTCTACGAGGAGACGATGTACCCCATCCGAATGAAGCACAAGGAGTACAAGCATCACGAGCTCACGAGTTTCCACATCAAGGACGTGCTGAAGCGCGGCTTATCGGCCTTCAAGCAGAGCTATCTCGACCAACAACAGGAGGAGCAGGCAATGGTGAAGGCTTACATGCAGAAGTGCGATGACCTCGTGAGCACCGCCGTCAAGGATGCCTTCGACACGGCCATCTGCAACGACCTCGCGAATATCCTCCGCATCGGCGGCGAGCAGCATGCACATGCGCACCGCATGGCGCTGAAGATCTTAGATGACATGAATATGATGAAGGTGCCGTACAACGCGGCCACGATGGAAATCCTGAAGGCCGTCACCTTCAACGATGGCCCGTTCGACAACTCACCGCTTCTCTTTGAAATGATCGAGTGCCCAGAGCGCGGTGAAGTCCACGTCGGTACCGACTCGCTGGAGAAAATCAGCGACGAAATCCTCAAGCTTATTAGCCATCGACACCAGACCCCGTTGGACGACGGCATGCTGATCCGCTCCCCGGACACGCACCCGAACTTGCAGCGTTCCCCTGAGTAAGGGAGGAGACGGCCCTGTGGTAGGGCGCGGCAGACATGCGCCGACTCCGCTGGACTGCTGCGTTTCTTCCGCCCATGTCCTTGAGGAGAGCCAGCTGGTGATGAAGGTGGTGCTGATGGCGCATAGGGAAAAAATAGTCTTCGTTTCGTGTTTGGCGGAGTCGCTGCCCCTTCTCCTCCTCCCTCGAACACTCCCACGCGGGCGTATGCCCGGCACAAGTGTGCGGTTTTGGACCGTTGGTTCCCTTTTCTCCAGTTTCTGTGTGCATCTCTGCTGTGCACTCGTCTGTCTGTCCGTGTCCTCGTTCTCTCGGCACGCTGCCCCCCCTCCCCCGCGCCCCTTCCTGCCCTCCGCTAAACACGGCGAGAGCGGCAGGGGGGGGGGCAACGACCGCCGGATGTGTTTCGGTACTTCTCGGTCTCTCGGTATCCTCACCACCTCGCAGACTGACGAGTTTGTCGACGCTGCTCCGTTCACCTCTCTCTCTTCTCGTTGTGTAGGCGCGTGCACACGCGGATGCGACGGCGAAGCGCAAGAGAGAGAGAGAGAGGGAGAGGAGCCGCGACTGGTGCTGCGTGTAGTGTTCACCGAGGGAGGCCGAGAGAGGATCCGGCCGGCGGGCGCACCAGCGCGATGGACTGGGAGAGACTGCGGGTAGCGGAGTCCTCGAGTCGCAGCAGACAGCAGAATGCCCCATCGTAATGATGGCGCAAGCCCATTGGGCGTAGGAAGGCGGCTTTCACGGCGCGTTGTTAGATTCTCGAGTGTGGTGCGGACAGAGAGAGAGAGAGAGAGAGCAAGCGGCGGTGCAGGGCTAGAGAGGGAAGTCGAAGAAGTCGGAGCGGTCGGCGAAGAGGTCGGGGGATGGGGACGGCGGGTGAGGGTGAGAGTCGGGGTCTGGTAGCATGAAGCTGCCTGCATGCGCGAGCGTGTGCGCATGTGTACAGCCGAGGCGCGGAGCAAGCCCTCCCCCTTCTCCAGCTTCTCTTCTCTCTGCCTCTTTTTCTGGTGCTCCCGTCCACCACGCCTCGTTTCGAGCTGTTGTTCTTGCGTACTCGCAGCGCCTCCCCCCCCCCCCCAGCCATCGCCACACGGGACGTGTCTACCCTTTCTTCCCTCCCCGCCCATCCTTCGTCTTCGCAGGTAATTCGTCGTTCTCCACCAACGGGCACACCTCTGTCGCCCTCGCACATGTCAGTGCGCAATGTCACCGGCTATGATCTTTTCTCTTCCGTTGTGCGATGTTGCTTTCTTCTCCCACTGTCCATCTGTCTGGGCGCTGTTAGTGTATGTTAGTGTGTGTGTGTGTGTGTGTGTGTGTGTGTGTGTGTGTGTGTGGTTGTGTGTGCAACCTTCTCTTCCTGCTTTCTTCTCTCACGCCATTTCGCACGCATGTGATGCACGCGTCGGTCGCCTCTCCATGGGTGTCTTTTCAGCGCTCCCGTACACGCTTGCCCTTCCGGCATCGCAGATGCCCCATGCCACTGTTGTTGTTCTTTCCAGCACGCTGTGGGTGTAGCCTGCTGACCTACCGACGCGCACATGCACCGCATCAGCATTCCATGTAGAATCGGGGCGCAAAACAAGGCAGGGGGTGGAGGCGGGAGAGGGGTTGGCAGTGTGAGAAGACGGCGGCGGCACCGATGTGCCGCAGAGCGAACGACAGGCGCATCCGCCGCAGAAAGCCACCGCAACTCCGAGGGAAAAACGAAACAAATAAGCAACGGCATAACAAAATTTCCGAGAAACGCACATGCGCCCGCTCTGCGCGGTCTGACAGACGTGAGTCGCCACCGAGGAACGGTAGCGACAGTGAAAAGGTCACCTGCGCTTGCAGCCGCGGACGCCCAAAGAACCGATGTGAAGCCTCGGTAGGACGTCGTTGGGCCAACTGGGCAGCCCCCTCTCTCTATTCTTCGCTTCTCTCTGTTAACTGTCATACAGCTCCCCATTTGCCGGCGGCCGCACTGTCGTGCGGTGTTTTGAGAACCGTCCACCGCGCGCGCTGTTCTTGTGTGGCGATGCGCCACCTCCTCTGTTTTCTTCTTGCCCTCGCCATGCTTCGTGTCCATCTCTCCCTCGCTCGCTCCCTCTCTCTGTCCTTCGTTGCGTGCACGCGCGTACACGTCTATGTATGCATGTGTGTCTGTGTGTGTGTGTATTTCGCTGCTCTGCGTCATTACGCGCTTCAGCAGCAGCAGCACGCCGCCTCGCTACCACCTGGATTTGTGCGGCGACCCCGCGACATAGTTGCCCGGCACACGCGCCCCCCTTCCTCCCTCACTGCCGTCACTTTTATTGTTGTTTCACTCTCCTTTCTTCATTTCGTGTTGAAGCTCGCTTGTTTTGCTCGCGCGCGCTCCCTCCCTCCCTCTCCCTCCGTTTTCCCCCGCTCCCCTCGCTCTTTTGCGTGTGTGCGTGTGTGCGTGTGTGTGCGTGTGGGGGGGGGCGCTCTGGCGACGACACACCCACTTCCAGTGAGTACTGGTTTGAGGCACACATCCGTCGACACGGGCTGGAGGGCGACGGCATCTCGCGCGCGCGCGCGCTCGCGGATTTCGATCTCTCCTCTCTTCGATCTGTTTCACGCGTTTCAGATGAACTTTTCCTTTCCGCACTTTACGCGTGCCAGCACGGACAATGTGTACACACAGCCACCGCAGAAGTCCCTGCTCGAGTTGGTCATCGAGGCCAAGGGCCGACTGGGCCTAGTGCCCCAGCGTCATGCGCTGAAGCAGTACCCATCTTCGTCCCCGTTCAGCCACTTCTCCGACAGCGACGAGGAAGGTGAAGGCGTCGATGGCAACGCAAACGAGGCGGAGGCGCGGCAGGATGCTGTGCTCACTACCCGCACATCCTGGGTGCCGCCGGCGTATCTGCTCGACTACTTTTTTTCTGGCGAGTTCCTCTCCGTGTTCTTGACGTTGCACAGCATCAACGCTTCACGTCCGGTGTCGATGCTGGTGCCACCGCTGTTGACGGTGCGTGATGCGCAGCTGCACCCCCTCGTCGAGGCCGGTCTCTGCGCCGTTTTCCAAGATGCGGCGCACAGCAGCTCTCGTCAGCAGCGTGGCGGCGGCGGTGGTGGATGGCGGGACGGTGTACGGGGAGGACGAGGGGGTCGCGATGGTGGTGAGAGGAGCTACATGGAGAGCAACGCCGCTGCCGCCAGCGCCGACGGTCCTTTCATGCCCTACGTGGGAGGCGCACAGCAGCGCCAGCTGCAAGGCGGCGTGCTGGGTGCTGGCGAGGGCAACGACAACGGTGCGGCAGAGCCAAGCGCACCGATTGCGGCGCACACATCTTGCGTCGATGCGCAGCGCAGGGTGTACGAGCCCGCGACGACTCCGCTGGCACAGCGCCTTCTTTTTCGGGGACTGCAGCAAGTCGCACTCCCGGCGCTACTCCTTGGCGACCATGTGCTGCTGAGTGGCCCGCGTGGTATCGGCAAGCGCACGGCGGCGCTGCTCTCTGCTGGCGCCAACGTTTTGGCATTCACTAGCAGCGCTGACCCCGGCGCCTCCGAGGAGGCGGACGCCCCTCCAGCGCCCGTGGAGGGTGAAGGGGAGGCAGCTGCTGATAAACCACCAGCTGCGGCTGAGGGCCCCGCGTCCACCTCTCCCACCGAGGCAGAGGTCAAGCCAGAGGAGGCAATGGAGGACACCAGGGATGCGGCAGACACTCGCCCAGATCCAGCAGAGCCCCCTGCCGCCTCCGATCCTGCATCGCCACCGGCTCCTCGCGCGCTCATTGTCGTCTCGTCCTACCCAGAGGTGCTCTCCGCGGCGCACTGGCTGGGGTCTGTCTTCGGCCCCTCAGCATTCGCCCCATACACGTTTCAGAAGGATGGCGTCGCGCTCCGCCCACTGCTGGAGGCGCAGACGGCTGAGCAGCAACCGGCGGTGCTGGACGGCGGCAGTGGGCCCTACTCGAGCCACGCTCTCGGCCACGGTGGTGTGATGCTCACTTTCCCCACGACCACTAACGGTCGGCGCTTTATCGGGCCGCCGTTGTCGCTCCCCTTCATCACTGACACGACTGGTGCCGCCGGTGCTCCGGCGCTCCCACCAGCGGATCCCACGCAGGTCGAGTCTGCTCCGCGGCATGCACAGGCGACGGTGCCGGCTCTTTCGGAGCTGGCGGCCCTCGTGATGAATGCGTCGCTGCCTGCAGAGGCCGCCGGGACAGCGCAAGGCTCGGTTGGGGAGCGCACAAACGGCGGAGATACAAAACTGAAACGGAGGCGGCACAGGGACGATGAGGAGGTCAGCGATGACGATGTCGACAAGGAGCGTGCCGAGAAGCGGTCCTCCCGCACGCACCGCCGCCACCATCGCCACCGCGGCGAGCGCGACGAGGTCGAGAGCGAAGACGACGAGATCAGGCGAGTGCGTCATCGCGAGGAACGCTCGCCGCGCTCCAGCGGCCGCCATCGCCATCGCAGCCGGCACGGCGACCGCAGCGATCGGGGAGGGGAGACGGAGAGTCGAGGAGAGAGGGCCGCAAGCAGCCATCGCAGCCACCGACGCCACCGCCGTCGCAGTGATGAGGGTTACGGTGGTGAAGGTGGCAAGGACAGGCGGCCTGTGAACCGCGAGGAGCGGCACTCGCAGCCGCACAGCAGCCACCGAAGAAGCAGCCGCCGTCACCACCACCGCAGCCGCAGCGATGAGCGTCCGTCCCGTCACCGGAGTCGCCGTCACCACCACCGTAGCCGTCACCGCGGAGACCGTCACGGCGAGGACCGGCGCGGTGTTTCATCGTCGTCTTCCTCGTCTTCCACAGCCGCCTCGTCCACTTCCTCTGCTGGCTGTCGAAGTGCAGGGCTGCCTCCTTCGATGCCCACTAACGCGGAGGCAGTGCTGCCGATGATTCTGGATAACAGTGTAGCACCGCCGGCAGCTGACGAGCTGCGCTCCCTTGCGCTGGACTCTGTGGTGCCGCCTGCTGTGCCGATGGAGGCAGCGGTAACCCCCTTCTCTGCCGCTGCTGTTGTCGAGGAGCCGTTGGCGGCCTCAGAAACGCAGCAAGAAGCAGCTAACGAGGATAGCACAGCCGAGCTGTCTGAGGTTCTGCGCCAGCGCGTGCCGCTGTTGATCACCACGTATCACGCCCTTGGGATGGCGCTCGGAATGGTGCAGGGGGAGGCGTCCGCCCTGCCACCGTTGGAACACGTGCGTGTGGCGTTGTTCGTCAATTTCGAGAGGGTGCTCATGCCACCGCTGAAGGAGTCTTTCGTCCACTCGTGGTGGCTGTCGTTGGTGAACGCCCTGGATGTGGAGTGCCAGTTCGTGGTGACGGCCGATCGCATGGGCAGTGAGGTGCGCGGCTTCCTCGATAGCACCATCATACCCGATGCGGGGGAGCGGCTGGTGCACTTTGATCAGCGCGATGCGTCGATATGGGCTATGATGAGCGTGCAGGTGTGCGCCGTACCAGTGGAAGTACCGGTGACGGCTTCGCCGCCGAACGGCGGCAGCGAAGGACGCCCTCGCATAACCGGCAGCGACATCGACGCTGCCAAGGTGGCGCATCTCTTCTCCACCATTGTTGAACACATGTTGTCGACCGGCTGCCACGCGACACACCAGAGAGGCGATGCTGCGTTCGAGGCCCACCGTGGTGGACAGGGCGCGCGTGTAGTGGTCGTCTGCTCTGCTCGTCGCGAGCAGTCGCTGGTGGTGACGCAGCTGCAGCGTCTTTTCCATGATCAGGAGCACGACACCCACGCTGCGATGGTGCGGGTGACGGAGAGAGTGGAGCTGTTCCGCGCATTAGAGGCGGAGGTGCTGGTCCTGACGGACGCGCAGCTGACCGATCCTCGCGTGCTTCGTGATGTGCACCAATGTGCCGAAGTGGACCTAATCCTGCACTTCTCCTTGCCACGCACGGTGATGACGCAGCTGGAGAAGAAGGAGATCATCGACTTGCTTGCGCAGCGCGGCCGCGCCATCCTTGGGAGCTCGAGGCACTTCTGTGCGCGCCGCTGGTGGCGCAGTGCGGCCGTAGCGTCTGCTGCCGCGGGGGCGCCGAGCAGTGCCGTCGACTTTGTGCCAGCCAAGGTAAAATGTCAGCTGCTGCTGACGGAGCACAACGTGCACGGACGTGCTGGCTCGTGTGTGATGGAGGCGCTGCGCGAGGTCAGCGACAGCTGAGGACCACAAAAAGAAAATGTTGCACGGCGCAAGCGGGCGGGGGTGGGTGGGTGTTGTGAGGAGAGGCCGGCCGCGCGCATGTGGCCGCCATCCCCCGCAACAGGTGAATGGATAGTAATGACGAAGGTTAGCTTCTCTTGCACGACGCGTTGCGCGGGGTGCGTTTTGCGGGCGCGCGTCTCCGATGAGGTGACATGGGCGGCAGCGTTCGGGCAGCGGGAGATCGCTCGGCACCCACCCCACCCCGTCCGCTGCCTCTGCACTGGACTGTTTGCGAAGGGGCGAGCTGAAAGCTGAGCACGGTAAATACTAAAACGCCCCCAAAAGGCATGCACACTGGCAGACGCGCGCCAGGGAGAATGAAGGCGGTACGAACGCGTAGGGTCGCCGTCGATTGCAGTGCCGTCGTTGATGACCGGGGATGGACGCAGGCACCATCACCGCGGGCTGATCGGACACTCGTGAAGCACGGCACTGCTTGCCGTGCTACGAGGACGAAGGCACGGGCACACACTAACACTGTGCTGCATGAGCGAACAAAGTGTAAACCAGAAGTGGACGAGGCCCTGCGCACGCGGCAGCAGCCTTCGGATAGTTGCGACCCCGCCTCTTTTATCGCTAGGCTTCGCGCTTGGGTACTCTCCCCGTACACTCATGTGACGCGCCACGCTCCTCCCCCCTTAATAGCACACGCGTGGCAGAGAGCCCCGTGCTTCACGCCCCGCATTTTAGCGTCGGTGACATTAGTGCGGCTCTGGGAATGGGGCAACCGTTGTTTGCGCTGGAGTGCGTGTGCATGTGTGTGCGTGTGTGTATGATGACACAACTTGCGTCTTGGGTGACCCGATGTGGGCTGCTGCTTCGCACCGGCTGACTCACGTGAGCACAACGCTGTGCGCGTTCCTCTGGCCGTTTTGTGTGTTTTTTTTTTGTTCGACCACGGCACTCGGATCACCGGGTGGTGCTGCAGCGGCCCTTTCCTCGTCTCGCCACCGCCGCTTCTCACACGCGGCGTTCCTACTTTCTGTTTTCTCTCTGAAGGTGACCTCCCTCCCCCATGTGATGACGCGTGGGGAAGGCAAGGAGGGGGGGGGGGAGTCACCTTCGCACACCTCAGTTGCACATGGGCGCACCCCGCACGAGTCCTTCGCTACCGCTTCGCACGTGGGCGGGTGTGAGCGTGCCCGCTATCCTCCGCTCTGTTTTGCTTTCCGGCTTTGAGGCGGCGGATGGTGGAAAGAGCGAAACACATAAAGCGGGGGAAGCAGGCGCGCCGAGTCATCGGCGTAGTGACAGGGCGACAGAGAAACCCCCCATGGCGGGAGGGAGCACGAGTCCTGACATGCATGATATTGGGCAGCGGAGAGCCACGGGGCGGGAGGCAAGCCTACGGCGCTTTAACACACACACACACACACGTGTGTCGGCTGCTGCTGCTGTTTTCGCACGTGCGCTGTTGCCCTTCTCCACCTGCGACTCCACCACCCTATCGCTCCCCCTCTCTCTCTCTCACACACACACACACACACACACACACACACACCACACACACACCACACACACCACACACACACCACACACACCACACACACACACACACACGCACACGGAGCAAGTTGCGCGTGCATGCGTGTCACCGCCCGCCATCTCCAACCCTCCCTCGCCGCCTTCTCCTCTTTTCCGTTTCAAAGCTTCTGTGTATTTGACATATTTCGAATCGGCCCATTGATCAGCGCCGCGGTCTTTCTCCTGCCCGCCTTCCCCCCTCCCCCCAAGTCGCGCCGTAACTTTGGACGAAATTTCGTTTTCTTTTCTTCGCTCTTTCACTCATCATCTCGCGAGCTCTTCACTCTATCAGCCCCGCGCAGGTTTTTGTGTGGGCTTGTGCTTTACGGGCCCCTCTCCCCCTGTACATCTCTCCTTTTCCATTTACCATTCGGCGCGCGCTCTCTCTCTCTCTCTCTCTCCACGTCTTTGATCGCACACCGCCATGCGCTGCTGTCGCTTTCTCTTGCTAATCCTCATGGTGTTGTTCACCGGATGCATCATTGCCTCGATACTTCTCCCAATATTCCGTAAAGAATCGAATGACACCGCCCAGGCGAAGGTCAACGTATTCTTCTGGCACAACGATTCGGTTGTGACCACCGGCACCCCTCCCGAGTTGTTGATTACGCGCATCTACACACGAAATTTGTTGTGCATGAAGGCGAGAGTGCTCTTCCTTTTGATGTCGGGCTTGTCCGTTATGGCCGCCGCGGTCGCCGTTGTTGCATGCCTCATGCTCGCCTGCTGGACGACGGCCGGATACAGCATCTGCATCAGCGCCACCTCCCTCGTGCTGTCCATTTTCGCCATGTTGTTCTCAATTGCGGTGTTGGCCGCGTCAACGGTCGTCTTCAAACAAGACTTCTGCGTCAACAACACCGGGACCCACCTGCTTGCCCCGCAGAAGAATGGCTACCGTCTTGTGGAGGGCTTCTTCCTCCTGTGCATCGCCGTCGGCGGCTTCTTGTTCATGTTCGTAACGCTGGTGGTGTGTCTCTGCTGCGAATGCCGATCGCAGCCGGGGTCCCGTGGGCAGCATAGCAGCAGAAAACACGACAACAGCAACCTCCCGGATAGCAATCTTACCTAAGCACCACTCGCAGATCGTAGGAGAACATGGTGAAGCGTAACTTGTTCTGCCGTTTCTGAGGGAGGGAGCGTGGAGGCGGTGCCGCGCCTGCTCCCACGCAAGACAGGTATCGACACACGCACACAAGTGACGCAGGCACACACACACACACACACACATTACCACACAGCCGTCGTACAGGCTGGAAGTGCCGCTCCCCCCTCCCCGCTCCCCCTCGTTTCTCTGCAGGTGTTGTTCATTGTAGCAGCCGCATCTCCATTCACCTCTTTCTCTGATTCTCTGCTGTTGGAACGCGTTGCTTTGTTTTTGTTGCCTCCTCTTTGTTCGCCGATGCGTCACGGCTCACACGTTCTCCTGCGCTTCTTCCTTCGGTTCTTGGTGGTGGTTGGGGTTCGGTAGGGGTCGGTGGCATCACTGCACACATGCCCCGCGCCCTCTCCGTCATCTGTTTTTCTCTCTCTCCCTCTCTCTGCCTCTTGCTCCGCCCCGCACCCCACCCCACTCCACACCTCCTTTACAACCGACGGCTCCGATGCGCATGCGCCCAACCACCACTGTCGAACCGGTGACGGCATCTCGCTTCTTTTTGTTGCTACTCGGATGCTTTCCCTCTCCCTCTCCCGCTCACCTGCTTCCTCTTTCCATGTGGAGCGACGGGACGCCTTGCTTGCTCGCTCCGGACAGACCGACAGAGGGATACCCCCTCTCTGACCCCTCTCTCCCCCTTCTTCTCTTCCTCGTGCGCATCCAGAGGCACAGCGATCACACATCGCGCGCGTCGGGCGAACGAGGGAGGCGAAGAGGATGCGTATAAAGACGCACGCGACAAGGCTAAGGCACCATACGCGTTGTAGATGCCATGCGCATCTGCGCGTGTGTGTATACCCCGTGTTGCTCGTTTCTGTTAACAATCGTTCTTTGCTCTAAACATAAAGGCTGATCCTCACCCTCCCCCTTTTCAACGTTTCGCCAGCGGTGCTGCGGGTGTCGTCGCGCTGCTGTTTCCATGCACAGGGAGAGTTGCATATTGCTATCCACGAAAGCGACGCGGGGATGTACACAGCTCTGGGTTGATCTCGCATGCTTGTGCCCAATGGGCGACTGCCTGTCTTTGCCTCGCCCTGCATTTCATTGCGGTGGTATGATGGTGATGGCTGCTTTCTTCTTGCTTGCTGTATCCAGGTAGCTATGTGTGTTTCTATGGCTGGGCGTGGATTCTTTCACACCTTCCCCTCCTCCTCGTCCTCATCGCCCGCCTTCATGCTGCTTCTTCCTTCTCTCTTCTCTCTTCCGTCGATGTCATCATCGTCGTATATGTCGCCGTGGCCATCATCTGCGTCTCTGTTACGGTCAACTATTTCTGTCTGCTTGCGTACATTTCGAGAGGTGCGCGCGTGTGTGTGTGGTGGTAGTGGTGGTGGGTAGGTTGTGGGTGTGTGTGCATCGTCCTGGGCACTCGACCACTCACCATCTGTGCCCCTCTCGTTCTTTCTTTCTCTTGCTTGTTGCCTTGCTGCGCTTGAGCTGTGCAGTGATTCGGCTCATTTTACCGTGTGTGTATGTGCGCGCGCGCATGTGTGTGTAGGTTGTTTTTATTTTCCCTCCCGCTTTCGGAAAAGGAACCCAACGAAGGGATATCGCCATGAAGTATGAGAGCCCCCATGCCTGTACGTGCGCCGCCAGCCCGCAGCTCACCATACCTCCTGCAGCTGGCTAGCTAGCGAGCCATACACGTGTATCTGTACGGGTATTAGCATGTGCACACGCGCACTCAGCGAACGGCGAACGAAGAGAGGAAGGGAACCATACCTACACGCACGCACACACACACACACACACACACATACACACACACACACACATACACACACACACACAGCGTGACATTCTCGGAGGTGTATCCGTCCATCAGCCGTGGCGTGATGGTGTCGCTTGGCGTGTGTGGGCACACCATCACATGCGTGGTACAGTGGTCGAGACAAGCAAAGGTAAGCGCCGAGGTCTGGGAGGGGAGGAGGGGCTGCTCGCCCTTTTCCTCTTGCGAGACGCTTCGTCGACTTTGACGGACGCGAGCCACCGGGGCATGCAGGTACTGCTGTCCAGTATCGCTGCTGCTGCTCTGACGCAGGATTCCTGCACTCTAAGTGATGGCCAGGTACGTGCCTTCACGGCGACGTGCACATGCGCGTAGCTGATTGTGCTCTTCTATTCTGAGCAGCTTCTCCTCTTGTTCTTTCATGACTCTTCTTCCTCTCACGCAAAACTTCAACGGCAGTGACACCCTTACACACCGAAGCACCGACACACACACACACACACACACACACACACACACACACACACACACACACACACACACACACACACACACACACACACACACGCACAATCGCAGAGCATGACCGCTTTCTGGCGTTCGCCAGGGGGACTACTTATCTGCCACTCCCCTCCCCCCTTCCCCCGTCTTCTCTCCCTTCTTTGCTCTTCAGCATAGCGCCTCCTCACCGTTTCTTTGTGTTGTTGCTGCAGCGGCCGACGTCATCGCACTCACGCCCGATACGCCCTCTCCTCAAAAGGCAGGAACACACTCGCACGACGAGCAGCGGCGCACTTGCGCGTCCTTCTGCGGATCGCCTCAATGGGATTCACTGCTTGGGCGGCGTGCTCGGTATTGTTTCCACAGCTCCGCTGCGGGACCGCACATGTGCACTTTGGCAAGACCCGCTTCACGCTGCACCGCTGATACAGCGAGACGGTGACGCCGATGAACGGGGAGGCATGTTGATCATCCACCACGGCGCGAGCGCCAAGTCGTTCATCTTCTACACTGTCGAGGCGACTCCGTCCATCGACGAGGCTTGTCTGGACGCCATCGTAGCGCTGCTCATCGCGTGCTGAGCCCCACACGGGGCACCGCCACTGCCTCGGCACCATCACGCTTTTTGTTGACCTTCGGGGCCTCCGCTTGCTGCGCCGTTACCCTTGCTCTGCCTGTGCACGTGTCCATGACGGACATCGGCTGTGCTGAATTCATCACTGAAGTCCACATGCCGGCTGTTGGATGGCTTTGGCCTGATCTATGCCGCCGCGGGTGGTTGCCTGATGACGCTCCTTCTGGAAAGGATTGGGTACTGTTACCGCAGCTACATCGCTGCCGCCCCCAACAGTAACGACGACGCGAACTCCTGCACAATCAGCACTGCGTCTCTGCACGTCACCAAAACCCGCTCCTCTCACTGTTGTGCTGCATGTCGTCCTTGCTCTTCCTCTCGCTCTCTACTGCCTACTTCGCGCAGCTGGCCCTTTTCTTTGTGCGAGTGCGTAGCTCCCTGAGGATGCGGGCCACCTCAGCGTGGTGTCAGGGTCCCCGCACGCGCTCGGTGTGAGGGAAACCACGCAGCCAGCAGCCTACCGTCGGGTACGACTGGCGGACTCTGGGTGTGTCGGCGGGTTGGGCTGGGACGGCGGTGTGCGGAAGAGGCGTGCGGCCATGGCGGCGTTTGTGCCCGCGCCTACGACGAATCGTGCCGGCGATGGAACGAGGAGAGGCATCCGCCGGCTGCTTTTGGGCCTTGGCCGCGTTGCGGTGCTGCTGAGCGCGATCGTGGGCCTGACCTGCGCTGCATGCAGTGACATGGCAGTGGGCTGGCGGCGCCAGACGGTGCTGACTGGCCCGGCTTCCTTGGCGCAGCCGACGTGCAGCAGACCTAGGTGGGCCGTGGCTGCACGCGTGTAGCGTGGTTGACCTGCTCGTGGGCGAACGGACACACGCCGAAGCGGAAAAAGAAAGAAAGTGTCTCGTGCCCGTCATGCTGTTGCGTCGCTCCCACCGGGTTCGCTCTCGTTGGTGCGGTCGCTCTATGTGCGCATGGCGCAACGCCTTCAGCCACCGCTTCGATCTGCGCCTGCCCACTCTCTTTCCTTCGTTTTTCGTGCTTTCCTCGCCCCCTCGTCCTCCTCTTACCCCCTCCCCCTCCCCCCACATACATGTATATATGTGCATACAAGGATGCCTCCGCTCCATCCAACGCTATCCCTCGACAGCCTCCCATTTCTTTTATCTCTAAGTGGCACGCCCATCTCCTCACTGCACGCGCGACCTGCCCCCCATTACACTCCCAACGAACCAAACAACTGAAGCTCATCTGAATCTGTATTCCAGTGCAACCTACCCGAACATCAGCGACAATGAAGTGCTGCCGCGTATTCGTCTTCGTGCTGCTCATGCTCTTCACAGCTTGTGCGACGTGCTCTATTTTGTTCCCGGTGTTCCGTAAGGTGGTTGCCGGCACCGACACAACGAACACCGTGTATTTCTGGTACCGCCAGTCATCCACGCCGGCCAAGGAGACGCCGGACGTGGAGATTGTTCGGACGTACTCGTATCACCTGCAGTGCCTCCAGGGGCAGGTCTACTACACGGTGACGGCCGCGCTGTCTGTGGCCGCGACCGCCTTTATCGCGTCTTCTGCCTTGCTTACCGCGTGCTGGATCAACGCACGCTACAATGACAGCCTCGCCGTCACGAGCACCTTCACGTCGTTCATATCGCTGGCTTGCTGTGGCGCAACCTTGGGCTTGATTGTGTGCACCTACATGACGACGCTCTGCCCTGGCGAGAAGACGCAGATGCTGGCGGCTAAGGAGGACGGGTATCAGCTGGCGGAAGGCTTCTACCTGCTGTGTGTCGCAACCGGTGGCACGCTCCTCTGTTTTGTCGTTGGCTTTGCGCTCTGCTGCTCCACCCTGTGCTGCAGTGAGGAGGGCAAGGACGACGACTACGAGTGAGCGAAACAGTGAGGCGTGCATGCGTGCATCCCGCCCCTCCTCCTCTCTCCGTACGCGTGCAGGCTCACTCGACTATACATCTATGCTCTTGGTTTCTTTTTCTTTTTATATTTGCTTGTGGCCTCCTCGCCGCCTCCATTCGCCCGTCCACCGTTGTTGCGTTCCGTTTTCGTCTACTCGCTTCTGTCTCTCTCTCTCTCTCTTCCTCTCGCGCAGTTCTTGCTTCTCTTCACCTTAGAGGGGGAGGGAAGGGGGGAGGGGATACTCGGTGCCTCTCTCAGCACTTCGTTCGATGCTGTGAGGCGCACTCGGTCATTATCTTGTTTTTGTATGTGTTGGAGGAGGGGGGAGGAGGAAGAGGAGGGGGGGGGCTCTCATCATATCGTCGTTGTGGATGGAGACGCACGCGTGTGTGAGTATGTGGGTGAGTGGGTGTGGTCACTGCATCTCTTGTCTCTTCCTCCCCCTCCACTTCCTCCCTCGCCATTCCTCAATCCCTTCTTCGGCTCGATTTGTTTCCTGTTTCAATTTGTTTTCACCTCCTTTCTTAACTGTCGTCTTTCTTTCTCCTCCCCATCCATTTTGTTTTTGTGACGACACGGAGCGGCGCGCGCGGGCACCTTTCTGTGGCTCTCAGCGTGTATGCGCGCCGTGTACGTACTTTCCGCACCGCACGCACCCCCTGCCCCTGTGCACATGCGCAGGTACATCGAGACCCGCTTGCAAGGCAGGCATGCGGCCGCCTCTTCACGTGGAGCGCTTGCGCTTCGTGCCCCTTTCCTCATGCACAGCTGCCATAACGGCAGCTGTGGCGTAGGCGTGTGCCCGCGTATGTGGGTGCGTCTCCGCCCCCTCTCTTCCCTCTCTCTCTCTCTCTGAAGCCACGCTCATGACAGCAAGCGGTAGTGTCTCAAATCTCTGCGCGTGAACCCTCACCTTTACCCGCTGCGCAAGCAGCTCGCTTCATTCCTGCCGCGCTGCGCCCATCCGCATCCTCGTTTGCATTTTTATCATTTTCGTCTCCTTTCCTTCGCATTGTGTGAGAAAGAGGGAGGCGGAGGCGGGCACTTCGTGTGGTGGCGAGGCAGAGCTTCAGGGTGGCCCTCCTAGGTGGGCCGTGCGTGTGTGAAGCGCTTGCAAGTGGGGGCTGGGGGAGGAATACGAAACGCCCACTTCGATATTGTGAGCGGAGTAGCAGCGTACAGGTAATGCACTTACACCCGCCTGCACACGCCTCAGCCCACACAAAATACAGACAGGCACGTGAGCGCACACAGCGGAGTCACGGTGTGTGGCGTGCGCCTCTCTCCTCCCCTCGTTTTCGGGTTTGCTTGCCTGTGCTGCTGCACCGGCGCGCACACCGCAACGCGCCGGTGCAGCAGAAGTCCTCCTGTTTCCTCCGCTCTCCCCCTCCTCTCTTCCCCCCTCTCCCCCCTCTTCCTCTGTTTCGGTTTCGCTTGCGCCAGCTCTTCCTTTTCCGAACGTCTTACATCCTTTCTTGGTAGCGTTGGCGACGCGAATGACAGGCGCACTGATCGTTGAACAGGAATAGAAAAACGATGCGGGGCCGGGACGTGTGCGTCCCGGCCCCGCCCCCCGCCGCTCGAACGAACCCGCCGCAATGAACCATGTCTCCTCCGTACGCCGTTTTCTTTGTCGGTTCCTTTCCGATCTCGAGGCACCGAGTCACTGTCACCCCTCCCCCTTCCTCCCTCCCTCCCCCTCTCTTGGATATCGCGACAAGACGTCCTTCCGCAGGGTGGCGGAAAACGTAAAAAACAAACAAAAAAAAACAAAACAAAACAACAACGAAAGGGTGTGCGGGGATGCGTGTACGCCCGCCTACTCATGCGAGTTGGTTGTATCGAGGGTGCGGGCGGAAGGGGCACCAGAGGCTCATATACGCTTTCACGGAAAATAGACAACTCGGCAGGGAGGACGCGTTGGGTGCATGGTTTTGTATTCGTTATGCATATCTTTGGGACATAGTTTTCTCTTCTTCGCGCCCCCTCACCTTCTCCCTCCATCCATCCCCAACCGCTCTGGTTTCGATGTTGAAGGTCCTTGTCGCGGAGCCCCCCTCCCCCACCCTCTCTTTTCATTGTTCAGGCTTCAAGCGACCCTATGCGCCTGGAGATTCCTCACCACCCACCATCTCTCTTGTTCTCTGTTACGTGTTCCTTGTTTTTTTTTTCCTTATTTGCCCTGTCTTCTTCCCCACCTCTAACCAGCTTCCCACCCCTCTCCACTGAGAGCAGCGTTGCACTTTCCACTTCCACTTGTGCCGTGGGGCTGCTGTGTGGTTCGCCCGTATTCCTTGTCCTTTCATGGTACCTTCTTCGCTCATGATGAGCCTCCCCTCACCTTTCTCTTCCGAGTTCCTCACCGCATTCTCATCCTGTGCGTTTCTCTGTGGTTGCCCGTGAAGGAGAGGGGAGGGGGAGGTGTGTGTGTGTATGTGTGTGTGTGTGTGTGTGTGCAATCCGTCCTCCACGTTGCCGTGATTGCGACGGTGTCCTGAGCCGCTGTCGCCCTCCCTCCCATTCCTCTCCGTACCCCCCTCCCCCTCTCTCCCCCTCTTTGCATGCGTGTTGCGTAGATTTGGTTGCTTCTTCTGTTGCCTTCGGGCACGCGTGTCCACCCCCTCCTACGGGACTGCGGGTGAGGAGACGGCGGTAGTGTAACGCGTCCATGTGTGTCAGTGTCTCAGCGTCTCTTCACGCGCGCATGAACCCGTTCATGCGCAGGAACTTGAATTTCGGCGAACATCACCCTCAAATGCCCATGTGTCCGAGGGCGTATACGTGGGTAGAAGCCACCTCCGCTGGTGGCGCTTCGCCGAGGCCGTTTTCGCGACCACTTTCCAACTCCCCCACCACGACCCCTGCGATGGCATGGGGAGCTGATGCGATGCTCTCCCCCTTCCTCCCCTTTCCCCTGCTCGCCAGCCGCCGCAGGGCATTGAACAATGGACAACCGGACACAACTGACACACCGTGGCATCAGTGCGTCGTCCCTCACCCTTCATCGTCTTTCTCCTCTCCCCTGACTTTTGGGTCTTTACTTGTTCTTCCACAGCGACCTTGACGAGAGGCTGTTGCCTCCACGCGCGGCATCTCAGGGCCCAGCGACCCCCACCCCGCTCCGTGTGCCAAGACGCCAGGAGATCTTCCCCATCCCTGCCGAACGCCGAACCACCTCCGACGGTGACAGGCTCATGCACCTGCGACATGGCAAGGTCAGAGCAACGAATCGCTACAGATGTCGGTGGTCAGCTCCTGGCCTGCGTGGCGTTGGAGCGACATGCGAGGCGGCTGTTGGTGGGTAGAGCTTGAGGCGGGGGCCGTGCTCCCTGATGAGCGAGTTGGCGCACTGCTGCGAGGCGCGCGCCTACGGCTGCTTCACACCAGATGATGGGGGCCTGTGGCAGGAATCGTGTGTGCGTCAGAGGTGGCGGTGTAGGGTGTGGTGCTTGGCCTCGCCTGCCGCATGGCAGGCAGTGAAACACAGAAGACATAAACAAACGAACAATACCTTTCGACGTGCGTCACCTTCCCGTGGCTGACCGCGACGTGGTCGGGTGCGCCCCTGCTGTGCTTGTGGTTCGGTGTTTCCCCCCTCCCCCCTTGGGCACCTTTTGAGGACACCGCACAGCGCCGCGCTCACACTTCGCCCCTTCTCGCGTTGTTGGTGCTGCTCGGCTTGCTTCGTTGCCGCCTTTGCCGTCTTCCGCTCTCCCTTTCGGCCTCTCGACTTCCCCCCCCCTCCCCCTGCGTCTCGCTTGCATCCTTATCGCAGCGTTCTCCATCCTCGCCGGCACCCCTCCCCCGCCTTGTGCCTTGCCGCCCGCTGACTCGTCGACAGCACCGTAGCGGTGGTGAGAAAGTGTGCCTGTGTTCCGCGTCTGCCCTCTCCTCCGTGTCTCCTGGTCGCGGCCACGCCACTGGCTCTGCACCACGTTGGTCTTTCAGTGCCTCCGCGGGTTTCCGTCTTCTTTTCTGAGCTCCGAGCTCGCCCTCGCCTCTCCCTAGCAGACACGGACACACACAGCCACAGAGCCGTGTGCCACGATGAACGTGAGCTTTCTCTTCAGCCTCCCCTGCAACCTGGCGGAGTTCAAGGGAGCGGCGAAGCTGCTGGCGGACGCGGCTGCGCTCCCTTTGAGGGAGTGCGGTGCGAAGGGCGGCGTGGCGGTGCCTGGGCTGTTCTGTGGGTGTGACCCGGAGGGCAGGCCGCTGGGCTCCGGCGGTGGCACGGTGCACCTGCTGCACGCATGCTACGTGGACGAGCAGCGCCACGCACCTGCGTCCGCGAAGAGGTCGTTCCTGTCGTGGCTGCGGCTGGCGGACAACGATGGCCGCGTGATTGTGCACGCTGGCGGCCTGAGCCGCCGCCTGCCGGCGTACGCGGCGATGGGCAAGGCGCTGCTGCCGCTGCCGCCGCGCCGGTGGCACCGTGGCAGCCAGCTGTCTCGCACGCTGCTCTCGACGCAGGTGCCGATGTACCGGGAGATAGTGGCGATGGCGCCTGCGCGCCTGCGCACGCTGATTGCGTGCGGCGACGTGTGCGTGGATGCGAGGGGTGCGCTGCCGTCGCTGGCGCACTTCGCGGACAGTGACGTGCTGTGCTTTGGCATTAACGCAGACGCGAGCCTCTTTCAGAACCACGGCGTGCTCTTCACTGCACGCGAGAGGCCACTCGACCTGGACTACATGTTGCAGAAGCCGTCGCTGGATGAGGTCCGCCGGCGCGTGGCGGAGGGCAGGCACTCGGTTCTTCTGGATGTGGGCATGTGGATGCTGAGCGACCGCGCGGTGGAGGTGCTGACTCGCAAGTGTCTGGGCGGAGCGCTGGACGCGGAGGACGCGACCGACGGCGGGTACGACGGGCACCGCTGCACGGCGGTGCGCACCGCGTACGACCTGTACTCGGAGTTCGCTTCTGCGCTGGGCAACAACGCGCCGATCGCGGACCCGGAGATCGCGGGGCTGAAGGCGAGCGTTGTGGAGCTGCGCGACGCTGAGTTCCTGCACTACGGGACGAACCGGCAGCTGATCTCGGCGGTGGCGACGCTGCAGGGGCGCGAGTCGCCGACGCCGCCGTGGTCGTGGGGCACGCCGCTCGACGGCGTGCTTGCGCCTGAGCGCGGCGGCGGGGGGGAGGAGCTGGACTTTGCTGCTGGCGACGCGATGCCGCTGCTTGCGACGCCGTCGTCTGTGATTGTGCAGAACTCCGTGGTGCTTGCGCCGCTGGACGGGTCCGCTGCCGCCGCTGCTGCGGATGCGCCGGCTGGTGCGCCGCTGTCGCCTGTGCGGCATCTGTGGGTGGAGAGCAGCTGGGTGGGCGCGCGGTGGGCGCTGCGGGACCAGCACATTCTGACGGGGGTCCCGCGCAACGACTGGGCGCTTGCGCTGCCGCCCGGCGCGTGTGTGAGCGTCGTGCCTGTGCTGCCCGCTGCGCTTGGCGGCTGCGGTGACGGTGCTGTGCCGCACGCTGCGCGGCCGTACCACATGGACGACGCGTTCTGCGGCGACGTGCGCAGCGGCTCGACGATGTACATGGGTGTGCGCCTGCACGACTGGCTGTCGAGCCGCGGGTTCAGCGTAGCGGAGCTGTACCCCGCTGCGCGTGCTGCGGACGGCGGTGCTGCGCAGCCGCTGGACATGTACGAGGCTGCGCTGTTCCCGGTGTGCGCGACGGAGCAGCAGCTTGGCGACTTCCTGTACGTTGCGACGCTGCCGCTGGAGGCTGCGACCGGCGGCTGCGCTGGCGTGGACGCTGCGCGGCTTGCCGCTGGGCAGGCTGTGTGGCGGACGCAGCCGCGCGTGTCTGCGATGGACCTGCTGCGGCTGACGGACGTGCCTGCGATGCTGCGCAACAGCGAGTACTACGAGCGGCGCATGCTGACGCTGATGCTTGCGCTTGTGGCGGGTGACCCCGCGGCGCCGCGTGCGCGGTCGCCGGTGCTGCCGGGCCCGATGGTTGCGCTGCTGCAGCAGCAGTTCTTCCTGCTGGACCTGAACCGCGTGGCCCAGCGCGTCGTGGAGCTGGGCGTGCCGCTGCCGCGGCACAGCGGGCCGACGGAGTGGTGGGGCGGGGTGGACGCAGCTGGGAACGCGGTGGCGCTGTCGCGCCAGGTGGCCCCGGCGGCGCCGTTTGCGAAGGGCGCGGCTGCGAGTGCGGGGAGCTGGGCGCAGGTGTTCTCGGACGAGGGCAGCCCGAGCGGTGGCGGCAGGGGTGCGCCGCTGTGCACCGCGCCTGGCCGCATCGTGGCGGCGCACTACCACGCGTTTGCGAGCCGCCTGATGGAGCTTGCGCTGGAGGCGATGGATGCCGCGGAGCCGCCGGTGTCTGCGGCGGAGAAGGCGCGGCGCCTCGCGCTGCTGCGTGCGTCGAGCGCGGAGGAGGCCCGCTCGCTGGTGGCTCTGCACGATGCCGCCGCGCTCGCGGAGCTACGCGCGGCCATCATGGACTCCTTTCCCGATGAGCGCCACGACCCGGAGATGAGCGTGCACCTTGACCAAATCATCTGGGGCCGCTGCCCCATCCGCATCGACGTGGCGGGGGCATGGACGGATACGCCGCCATACGCGATCCTGAGCGGCGGCAGCGTGATCAACGTTGCCGTGGAGCTGAACGGGCAGCCGCCGGTGCAGGTGTACGTGCGTGTGCGCGAAGACCCGATCATCATGATGCATTCGATCGACTCCGGCGAGCAGCTGAGCGTCTCGAGCTTCGACGAGATCCGCACGTACGCGACGATGCAGAACCCGTTCTCGATCCCGAAGGCTGCGCTTGCGCTGTGCGGGTTCTTGCCCGAGTTCTGCGCGACGGAGTACGCGACGCTGCGGGAGCAGTTGGCTGCACGGTTTGGCGGCCACGGGCTGGAGATCTCGCTGTTTGTGGCGATCCCGACGGGGTCCGGGCTGGGCACGAGCTCCATTGTTGCCGGCACCGTGCTGCGGTCGCTGGCGGAGTTCTGCAAGCTGCCGTGGGACAACCACGATGTGTGCCGCCGCGTGCTGCTGATTGAGCAGATGCTGACTGCTGGTGGCGGGTGGCAGGATCAGTACGGCGGCCTGTTCGAGGGCCTGAAGCTTGTGCAGTGCGTGCCTGGGCTGCCGTGCCTGCCGACGGTGCGCTGGATGCCGGACAGCGTGTACACGGACCCAAGGTTCGCCGCGTGCCACCTGCTGTACTACACGGGCATCACTCGCATGGCAAAGGGCATTCTCGGCGAGATTGTGCGCGATGTCTTGCTGAACAATGGCGCGACGCTGCAGCTGCTGCGTGAGATGGGTGGGCCCACCACTGCCGCGATGTACGACGCGATCACGACGGGCAACTACAAGGGCTACGCGCGGCTTGTGCACCGGACGTGGGAGCAGAAGAAGCGGCTGGACGACGGCGTGTGCAACCCTACCGTGCAGTCGATCGTGGACATTGTGGAGCCGTACGTGTGGGGTTTGACGCTGCCCGGCGCTGGCGGTGGCGGCTACATGTACATGTGCGCGAAGGACGAGGCGTGCGCTCGCCGGATCCGCGAGCTGCTGACGGCGAACCCGCCGAACGGCAATGCCCGCTTCGTGGAGATGAGCGTGTCGGCGTCCGGCCTCCAGATCAGCCGGTCTTAGAGGCGTGCGGCGGTGTGAGGCGCTGCTGTGGGGCACCGGCGCAACGGTCCCAGAGACGCGCGCACGCGCACGTAGGCAAATCCGGGAGGACGGCGGCTCACGGAAGAGCGTCTCTTCCCTCCCCGTTGGTCTCTCCGGACTGTTTGAGTGATGCAAGGGCACAGCACTGACAACACCCGCGACGCGAACGACGACTGCTGCTTGTCTGTCTGTGTTGGCTGTGCCGGGAGGGAGTCGGGCGTCTGCTTGGTGAGTGCCCGTCTACACGTGTGCCTCCGAGGCCGTTGTGGCCAGCCAGCGAGTCAGCTCTCTGCGTGCAGTCCCGCCGCTTCTCCTGCTGCACTCGTTTTTCCTAAATTCCCGACTCGTTTTTTTGTTTGTTTTCGCCGTCGTGCGCTTGCGGCGGAGGTTATTATCTTTTTTTTTGATGTTCAGCCGCTCTATACACAGTGACGGCGGCGTGCTTCCACCTCTTATGTATGCGTAGTTGCTGTCGTGCGGCCTCGTGTCTCTATCGAGGTCGTTTATGCGTGCCGTATAGTGGCGTCGCCGCCGACGCCGCGGTGCCACCGCGGCCCTCCTGTTTTTTTACTGTAGGCTTCTGGGGCGTCCCCGGTTCCTCCCAACGAGCAAGAGAAGGAGGGAAGTGGGGCAGGGTGTGAGGGGGGCGGAAGGCCTGCCGATGAAGGGTTGTTTTCTATGCGTGTGCCATCATATCCGGCACTGACGCGCGGCTTGTTCTTGTTGGAGGACCAGTGAAAGAAGCAGAACCGAACCGAACAGAACACACACACGCGGGAAAACGGTGCCGGGCCGTTTCAGGCGCGACGCTCATTCACCTCTCATTCGCTCCGCCACACCACTGGCGTTTCTGGTCTATCCTCTCTCTCTCTCTCTCTGGCTGTCTCTGAGGTGAGGGCGCTGATGGTGGCGATCACGCCATGTGCCTTAACCCCGAACACCGCATCGCACCTCTCTCTCGTCCTCCTCCCCGCCCCCACCCCCCACGCACCCTCTCTAGGTTCCTCATCTGCCACAGCTGCTCCGTCACTCCGTGCAACCTCTTCTCGCTCGCTCCCTTCCACTGCCGCCGCACCGCACACGTTTCTCTCTCTCTCTCTCTTAAGCCTTTTTTTTTGTGTGTGCGGCCGCCGTCTCGCTCCCCTTCTCTTCCATATCGTTGTGTATCCTCTACCCACACGGTAGACGTACGTTTGCGGCGTCGCTGCGCACAGCGACCAGCGCAAGGATACCCGACCGACAAGCGGTGAAGGATAACAAGAAGGAACGAAACGTAGCGACACCCACCTCCTCCTTCGCGTCGGTGGATAATCACCAGGGGAAACACGAGAAGCATATTCCAGATACATCGACGCAGTCCATCAGACGCATAAACGGCCTCCCGCCCTCTAGCCATGCTGCTCACGCGTGTTGTCGTGCTGATCTTCGCGATCTTGCTTGTGGCGTGCGGCGTGTGCGCGGCGCTGTTCCCGCTTATGCGAAAAGAGGGGCTCATGATCAAAGGCCACGCCGCGGAGAAGAAGGTGTACTTATGGTACGAAGAGACCCACTACAAGGTCGGGCTGGCCGACCACTACTACCGTACCTACCACCGCAACAGCAAGTGCGATGGCTTCAAAACCGCTGCGGTGACCGGCGCCGCTATCCACGTAGCTGCGTGCGGCTTGGGCGGTATCATCTGCCTCCTGGCCGCGGCACACATCCACGCACGCAAGAAGTTCAACATCTGCTGCTCCATTATGATTTTCTGCCTTTTTACGTTTGCCTGCTTCGCTGTGTCAGTCGCGACAGTGGTCTTCGTCTTCAGCGCGGATACCTGCGTGAACGACGACGCGACGCGAGTGGTGGCCCTGCGCCACCAGGGCTACATCTTAGTGGAGGGGTTCATGTTGCTCTGTGTAGCGGCGTTCGGCTTCTTGATTGCTATGTTTCTGGAGGTCTGCAGCTAGAGCCACGCACGTACGTATCTCTGTGTGTATGTGTGTGGAGGGAGGATGCACGCCTTCTTTGCATTCACGTTCTCCTTTGGCTGACGCTTGTGTAGTCTTTTCGTCATTGTCCGTGTATGCGCCTCGCACACGGTGCACTCGCGTGTATGTGTTCCCTGCTTTTCTTCACTCGGCCCTGTATCCGATGTGGTTGATTGCTTGGTTAACGTACTCGTATCTATTTTAAGTGTATCGAAAAAAAAATATATGTAAATGCATGTATGTGTATGCGTATATATATATATGTATATATAAACCTATAAATGTGTGTAAGCATACACATCTGACCGTGCCGAGAACTATAATACCTGCGTATAGGCAGACATACATACATAAGCTGTTGTATCGATCTATATCTATCTATATATATATATCTATATATGTGTGTGTGTACACTTATAGAGGCTTATATGTATGCTTTTATATGTATTTTTCGGCTTTTTTTTCTCTGTTGGCTGGCCTCCCCTCTTTCTCCCCCTCTCTTATCCCTTTGTGTATATAGGTATATATATGTATATATAGGTATGCGTATATATGCGTATATATATGTATATATGTATATATGTATATGTATATATAGGTATGCGTATATATATGTATATATGTATATATGTATATATGTATATGTATATATAGGTATGCGTATATATATGTATATATGTATATATGTATATGTATATATAGGTATGCGTATATATATGTATATATGTATATATGTATATGTATATATAGGTATGCGTATATATATGTATATATGTATATATGTATATGTATATATAGGTATGCGTATATATATGTATATATGTATATATGTATATATGTATATGTATATATAGGTATGCGTATATATATGTATATATGTATATATGTATATGTATATATAGGTATGCGTATATATATGTATATATGTATATATGTATATATGTATATGTATATATAGGTATGCGTATATATATGTATATATGTATATATGTATATGTATATATAGGTATGCGTATATATATGTATATATGTATATATGTATATGTATATATAGGTATGCGTATATATATGTATATATGTATATATGTATATGTATATATAGGTATGCGTATATATATGTATATATGTATATATGTATATATGTATATGTATATATAGGTATGCGTATATATGCGTATATATATGTATATATGTATATATGTATATGTATATATAGGTATGCGTATATATATGTATATATGTATATATGTATATATGTATATGTATATATAGGTATGCGTATATATATGTATATATGTATATATGTATATGTATATATAGGTATGCGTATATATATGTATATATGTATATATGTATATGTATATATAGGTATGCGTATATATATGTATATATGTATATATGTATATGTATATATAGGTATGCGTATATATATGTATATATGTATATATGTATATATGTATATGTATATATAGGTATGCGTATATATATGTATATATGTATATATGTATATGTATATATAGGTATGCGTATATATATGTATATATGTATATATGTATATATGTATATGTATATATAGGTATGCGTATATATATGTATATATGTATATATGTATATGTATATATAGGTATGCGTATATATATGTATATATGTATATATGTATATGTATATATAGGTATGCGTATATATATGTATATATGTATATATGTATATATGTATATGTATATATAGGTATGCGTATATATATGTATATATGTATATATGTATATATGTATATGTATATATAGGTATGCGTATATATATGTATATATGTATATATGTATATGTATATATAGGTATGCGTATATATATGTATATGGGTATATACCTATATATACCTATATATACCTATACCTATGCGTGTGCCCTCTCTGCGCTTTTTGTTTGCTGCCGCCTTCACGGCGAGCCCGTTCTCGCGTTTCGCTCTTTTCGCTTTCAGCTCATGACGTGTCTCTCGCATGACAGAGAGGGGGATACGCACGGGCTCGTCTTTCCCTGATGCTCTTCGTTTCGCTGCTCCCAACGTGGCCACCCCCACTCCTCGCCCTCCTCTCTGGCTCTCGTCATGAGAACGCTCTTCACAGGTCCAATAAGTTCTGTGGACGGGGGAGGACAGATGCGTGAGGGCAATGGCGCGGGTTGGTTGGCTGATGGGAAGAAGTGCACCATGGCGTTAAAGGGTAAATCCGTGCGCGGTGTTGTCTCCCTGTGCGTGAAGTTCTGTAGCGTCGGAGGCGTGCGCAAGCCGAAGAAGCAGCTCATCAAGTGGATAAACACCCACACCCACAAGGAAAGCGACTGATCCGCGATAAGGGAAAGGCGAGAGACTGCGTAGATTAACTTGTTACTGATTTGCTTGGCCTCTGATTTTTGGTGCTGCGCGTGAGCGTGCCTGCACGTGTGTGTGTGTGTGTGTGTACTCTTGTACTATGTTCTCGTGCTTACGTTTTCGGGGCTTCGTTTTTTTGCTTCGGTTCCTCTTGTGCTCTTCTATTTCCTAACTGTTTTGTCTCGTTGCCGGTTGCTCCTCTCGTCGTCTTCCGCTACAGACATGTCAGCCACCCTCGTCTTGTACATGGCTGCCCCCTTTTTAATGGTCATGTCCGTGTGGGAGGCAACACACCACAATCTCTCGAACGCGCTTTGGGTTTCCATTCTTTTTATTGTTTGCTCGATCCTTGCTTCTCGTCCCTCCCCCCTCTTGCGCGTGCGTGTGTGTTTAGGTGTGTGAAGTGTCGGTGAGCGTCGTGGCCCCCCTCTCTCTCTCGCTCTCCCGAGACTCGGCTTCTTTCATTCGTTTCTTCCTTGTATTTTTTCTCCATCTTGCCTTCCTTCTCCGCTGCTGCTGCAGATGCGTCCGTGCCATGTCGTTCAGTGCTGAATCTGCTTGGCATACACGCAGACGCGTGCGGAGAAGGAGAGCACACACGCACCACCACCACCTAAGAAAACAGAGCAGCAGACTGCAGCACCTATTCGACAGCACAGGCGAGAGCAGCCTGTCCAGGGACGGAACGGAGAAAAGGAAATCTGAGAAGCTACTGCTCTCACTTGCACTCGTCTGGTTTCGCTCTGCTATACTGTAGACACTCACACGCACGTACGTCTTATGCTGTGCCTGTGCCCCTCTCTCTCTGTGTTTCTCATTCGGCTTATGTTTTTGTGATTTGTTCGCGTCGTTGTTTACCGTCCGTGATTCTCATTCTTAGGGGCATCTGGACTTGTATGTGCGCTCGTGCGTATCTGTGGCGGTGAAGTAGGTGTGGTGGCCTCTTGTTGCGCCCGGTCCGTCCGTCCGTCCGTCTGCGCGATTTTCGTTCGTTGTTGCAGGCCCTCTCCTCTTTCCCTACTTTGCTCCCCTTTCCCTCTTTCTCGCTTTATTTCTGTTCACTCGCAGATATCTAGACACATAGTCGCCGATGAAGTGTGTGCGTGTGTGTATGTGCCGTCTCCTCCGTCTTTGTCTTGTTCCCTCCCTGCGTGTGCTTCTCCTTCTTCCCCCCGCCCCTCCGGAGGCTCCTCGTGCTCTCTCCCCCGTTTATTGGTTCCTTCTCGACTCTCGACTCGGCCAGGCTGCGCTCTGCATGTGCGCTGGATTCGCTGCGCAGTCCCACGCGCACGTAAACGCATGAGAAGGTGCGAGGCACGAACGGCACACAGGCGTAAAGAAAACCCAAAACAGACAACAACAAAAAAGGAAAGACATGCAAACACGTGTTGGGCGGCGGCCGAGAATCGCCGCGGATGGGATGGACGGGGGACACGCAGCGCTGGAGTACCGCCGGGCTTTCGTATGATCAGCATAGGCGTGTGGAAGAGGGAATCGCAATGCCATGGATGCGCCCAGTGAAGTCGAGCGTGTCAGGCATCAGAAGCAAGCTTCAAGAAGAAACAAGGCGCCTCGTGCTCGGAGGAAGTGCTTGTGTGTGTGTGGCGCTGTCCGTCAGCCGCCTTGCGCCCCCAACCACCCTCCCTCTCGCTCGCATTGCTGTTCTTCGCGCGCGCGGCGAGCTCAACCGTCTCCACAGTCCCCGCTGTCCTTTCTAGAAGTCGCTGCTGCCTTCCGGCCCCTGCCTGCCCAGCGTCTTTCATGCGGCAGCAGGGGACGCTGACGCCCCGCGTGCAGGATGGCCCGCGGCACTGTTTCCTTTCCTTGCCTGTTGCGGCTCTCTTACCTTTCTCTTGTGTGCCTCTGCCATCTCACGCGCTCCTGCACCCACTGCTAACATAATCCACTCTCGTATCTGTCACCCCCCGTCCGACGCCCACAACGCCTACAGTTAAGGGACGCGCAGTGAACACCACTCCTCCTTCGTAATCGACAGTCAAGATGGTCCACTCGTACGGCTACAAGTCTGGCACCCGCCACCTCTTCGCCAAGAAGTTCCGCAAGCACGGCGTCCCGTCCGTGTCGACGATCCTGACGAACATCAAGGTCGGCGACTACGTCGATGTCGTCGCGGACTCCGCGGTGCGTGAGGGCATGCCGCACAAGTACTACCATGGCCGCACCGGTATTGTGTGGAACGTGACCCCCCGCGGCGTTGGTGTCATCATCAACAAGCCGGTCCGCACGCGCACCCTGCGCAAGCGCATCTGCGTCCGCTTCGAGCACGTCCGCAAGTCTCGCTGCCAGGAGGCATTCAAGGCGAAGGAGCACCAGTTCCAGGCCTACCTCGCCGCCAAGAAGGCCGGCAAGGCGCTGCCCCCGCTGCAGAAGAGCTCCCGCTTGGGCGGCATTGTACGCCCCAAGAACGTTGAGGTGCTCGCCCGCCGCGTGGCCGACTACGAGGCGATGGTGCCGTACTAAACACTTCGACGGAAGCGAGATCGTATGACTGCGTGTGCTTGTGGGCTTGTGTGCTGAGAGGCGTGTGGTGGCCCCCTGAACAGTCGCCTCTCTCGCTTGCCCTTCCTCATTCTGGTCTTGCGCTCCTGGCATATGGCGGCAAGCAGCGAGGCGGCGGTGGAAGAAGGACGGTTTCTATGCGGGGGAGGGGGGAAGGGGCAGCGGCGCTCTGGGTTTGCCCCCTCCCCCTGCACACACCCCAACATGGCGTTTACGAGCACACCTTCAGCCAGACTTACTGTGTCGCTGCGCCCCCCCTTTGAGCACGACTGATTTCTTCTTTTCTGTTTTTCTTTTGTTTTGAAATGCATTCGTCTCCTGATGCGCAAGCAGCGCGTGAGCACGTCGGTGCGTCTTGCGATGCGTATCCCTCGCCTTGAGAGAGAGGGGTGGGATGGGGGCGAAGGAACTGGCTCCGCCCTTTCAATGACAGAACGAACGGTGCAAACACCTACCAAGCAAGCACGTGCGGCAAGGGCGAGAAGTGCCTATTGGAAATGGTGGCGAAGAGGCGGCGCCTCGAACCCCTTTCAAACCTTGCAGGTGAACGAGTGACCACCAGAGGAAAAGGACAGCGAGAGACAGAGAGGGAGAGTGAGTTTGTACGTTGTGTGCGCTCATGGCTTGCTCTGGCTGCATAGGCGCCATCCCACGCACGTGCCAGCTCTCTCTCTCTCTCCCGCACCTCTAGTCTGCGCTCTTATCCTTCTCATGATGCCCTGTTGGCGGGTGGAGCGTGAACTGCACGTGTGCGCTTGAGCGTGTTTGTGTGCGTCTCCATGTATGTGTTCTGAGTACACGTCTGCTTGTGCTCACTTGTCTCAACGCCCTCCCTGCTTCAATCACACCTTATCTGCCCAATACCACTGCTGTCTCTCTCTCTCTCTCTCTCTGATCCTCCCCTCCGTGCTGGCGTCTTTATCCGCCACGCTCTTGGGGTGCCACACACGAGCCCGCAAGGACTGGACAGTCAACGATCCGCATAGCGAGAGAGACACAATCGCTCCCCACCTTTGCCGTCGCCTCGCAACACACACACGTCTTCAGCGTTGCCGTTGTTACTGCTCGATCAGCAAAACGCTATCATGTGGCGGCGCAGCGCACCCCAGCTGGCGCTGGCCCTGCGGCGCAGTGGGGCCGCAATGGCCCCTCGGCCGTTCTTCACTTCCGGCAGAGGTAGCAGCAGCGATAGCGGCAGTGGGTGGGCGCTTCCCAAGCAGATCGCCAGCTGGTATCCTCGCAAGGGCGGCGAATTCCTTGGCAACACGATAGCTGGCCACAACGCCTTCATCCAGGACATTCCCACTCGCTTCGATGAGGTGCACGCCCGGCACTTTTCTCTTGTCGAAGGACTCGCAATCACCCCGCTCTACACGCTGGCCATGGTACACTACTTCTCCATCTTCTGTCAGTACCCAGCCCGAATCGCGGTGCTGAAGCCGATTTTAGAAGAGTTGCAGCAGAAGAGTGAGCTGCAGCACCACTGGCTGCTCATCATGCAGGCGAAGAGGGCGCCAGGGGAGATCATCGCGTGGCGGTGCGGGCTCCTCACCTTGCAGGTCGTCCTCTTTCCGATTTGGCTCTTTCTCTCATCCGTGGCGCCACAGCTGGTGCACGCCACGGTCGCCTTCTCCAACCACATCCTCCACACAAAGTACAGCTGCCTGAAGGCCAGCGGCAGCAGCGCCGCTAGTGGCCGGGCGGCGGGGGTGCCCGAGTTTGTGTCGAAGGCGGCAGACATGTACGCAGCAACAGAGACTTTCCACGAGGCGCAGAGCGTCACCTTACCAACGGACTTTGGGGTGGCTATCGTGGTGCTGCTGCTGATTCTCTTCTTCGCGGCGTGAGGTGGAGCACTGTGGGCGAGGGAGGACGCAGAGCCTGGCATTGTGTAGTTTCCTTTCGTTCCTTGTTCTCGGCAGAGGCGTGTCTGCGATCTTGGAAGGTAATAGGGGGCGTGGTGGGGCGCAGGCAATGACTCTATGGCACGGACTGCGCCCGTGTATGCAAGCATTCCTATGTGTGCGCAACGGTGAGCCGAGTTGTTGATTGCCAAACCTTGCCCCTCCGTCGCTGCTCCGTTTTACGTCACGTTCCCAGCCGCGCAGTATTGGAGCGCCGAGAGCGAGAGAGGTGAAAGGGGCTTTGATGGAGCACCAGCGCCGCACGTGAAGTTGCTCTTCGGTGCACGAAGATAGGTGCTCATGCGCGCGCACTTACCTGCCAGCTCTGCGTCGCACATCAACTTCGCAATCGACGCACCCACGCACAAGGACTGAGCCGCGAAGAGGCGGCACCGCATGAACCCTAACGAAATAGCTGCCTTGCCACGTTCAAGTTTACGGGCTGTACGTTGCGCTGCACTGCTTCGCCCTGCCGTCACTAATCACCGCAATGTAACGGAGAGGGGGGAGGGATAGGGGGGAGGGAGAGGGGGAGGGGGTGGGAGCCCCAGTGTGCTTGACGGAGGGCCGTATCGCTTCTAAAAGCGTTGCAGAGATGTTTCATTGCCCTGCGAGCTAGCGATGGCTGATCATCGACGGCAGTTGCCTCTCCTTTCCTTTGCCGTCTTTAGACCTCGCCTCTTCATTCTCACCACACTGGTGCGTCTTGGCGCGTGCTTTGTGCGGCCGTCTTTACCGTTGCTTCGACTGCAGCGTGGTATGCTTACGTCTCTGCACCGCATCCCATCTCACCGCATGCCTCTCCTCTTTTCCTCACCTGCCCTCTTTCTTTCCTTTCACTCACACGTGCACGCGCTCTTCTCTTTAACGGCCAGCAATCCTCCTTCCTCCTCCTCTTTCCTTCTACTCATTTTCCATTCAAGCTAAGGTGCGCGCACAGACATACTCGCACGTTGGTGTGTCTGCTGCGTACGACACCTCACTTCCATCCACGAATCCGGCGCTCTCTTGGAACTTCTTTTCCCGTCTCTCTCTCTCTCTTTACTTGTCGGTACTTTTTCATTCCATCGCCTTGGGTCTGTGCTGCGCTCTCTCCGCCGGCCCCACACCTGCGCACGTAACAACAAAATCTGTTTCCTGTCGACGCTGGCAGCAGACAGAGAGAGATAGCTCCGGAGCACAAAAGCAAGCGAACAAGAAGAAAATAGTTCAGGAACGTAGCAACCTTTACAACCAGCCGGACCACATCACACAAGTGGAAAGACGCATAGACATCCTCGTACGCAGTCTGAGTGGATCGCAGCCCTCTCTTCTTCATCTTTCTTTCCTCGCATCTCTCTTCCCACTTTCTCGACCACCCCTCTACACACACACACACACACGCGTGCACTTCTCAGAAGTTTTCGTGTTTCCTACTCGCCCTCACGATCTCCTGCACATGCTGCGTCTGGTGCCCGGACGATCGCTGGTATCTTACGCGTGTTTGCGCTCTTTTAATCGAAGAAAAATCGTTCTCTCTCTTTTCGCACGGTAGGCGGCTCCGTTCTTACTTCACGTAGCCTTCCTCTCACCCGCCCTCCCGCCTTTCTCACGGGTGCACCGCGTTGCAGTTCCTGAATTGTTTGCCGGTCGTCGCTCTCTCTGTCTCTTGGAGGCGTCGCCTATTCTTTCTTGCCTCAGTTCCTATATATTTCATAGCCGCTTCCATTCCCCTCCACCCAACAGCGTCTCTCAACGATTGCCCCACAACTTTTGCTCTGACTTCTTAGCTGACGCCTGTTCTCTGTGCGTTGTCCTACTGGACACGGCTCGCTGTCCGCATTATTATTTCTTTCCTCTGCCCCCACCACCCCTCTGTTTGTCGCCTCCCTTTTCATCTTTCCCTGAGGCTCACTCTTCCTCTCTCTCTCTCTCTCTCTCCGCGTGCGCTCGCTTGTGTGTGTGTGTGTGTGTCGGTGTGTATGTGTGTGCGGGCACTCCTCCTCCTCTCGTTCTCTTTTTCTTTTGTTTTGCCCTTTTTGTTCACGTAGTCACGTTCAGAGAGCCCCCCTCCCCTCCCCTCCTTTTCCCTCCCCCCACTTTGACTTGCACCTCGATCTCGATCTCGACCTTCTCCCGCGTTCAGTGGACTGCCAGATACTTCGTCCCTTTAAACACCACAGTCTTACATTCTTCCGTGTAAAAGCAGCCATAGCAGCTGAGCAGCAGCGATTAGACACCTCTTGGGATCAAAGTCAGCCGGCGAAACAGCGACCACACAGCTCGTTTCTCTCGTCTTCTTCTCACACCTCGTCATCCACCGCGTGTGGGCGTGAGTGCTGCGCCGCATTCGTGGGTCTGCGCTCACTTTGCCTCGGCGCGCTCCTTCTCCTCCCTCTCCCCTGACTTTTCCCGTCTTGTGCGACCCGCGCGTGAGGCGGCGAACACGTTTCTCCTTTCACGAACACACCCACCCCTCGTTGTGTCCGCAGCGCGACAAGAGTACGAGAGAAGCAGCAGAAAGAACGGAGGGAAGGACGGTTGCCCGCTCCCTTTTTATTCCTTGCTGGCTTGCCTTTTCCTCTTCCCCTGTCAATACCTTTCGACGTGCGTCACCTTCCCGTGGCTGACCGCGACGTGGTCGGGTGCGCCCCTGCTGTGCTTGTGGTTCGGTGTTTCCCCCCTCCCCCCTTGGGCACCTTTTGAGGACACCGCACAGCGCCGCGCTCACACTTCGCCCCTTCTCGCGTTGTTGGTGCTGCTCGGCTTGCTTCGTTGCCGCCTTTGCCGTCTTCCGCTCTCCCTTTCGGCCTCTCGACTTCCCCCCCCCTCCCCCTGCGTCTCGCTTGCATCCTTATCGCAGCGTTCTCCATCCTCGCCGGCACCCCTCCCCCGCCTTGTGCCTTGCCGCCCGCTGACTCGTCGACAGCACCGTAGCGGTGGTGAGAAAGTGTGCCTGTGTTCCGCGTCTGCCCTCTCCTCCGTGTCTCCTGGTCGCGGCCACGCCACTGGCTCTGCACCACGTTGGTCTTTCAGTGCCTCCGCGGGTTTCCGTCTTCTTTTCTGAGCTCCGAGCTCGCCCTCGCCTCTCCCTAGCAGACACGGACACACACAGCCACAGAGCCGTGTGCCACGATGAACGTGAGCTTTCTCTTCAGCCTCCCCTGCAACCTGGCGGAGTTCAAGGGAGCGGCGAAGCTGCTGGCGGACGCGGCTGCGCTCCCTTTGAGGGAGTGCGGTGCGAAGGGCGGCGTGGCGGTGCCTGGGCTGTTCTGTGGGTGTGACCCGGAGGGCAGGCCGCTGGGCTCCGGCGGTGGCACGGTGCACCTGCTGCACGCATGCTACGTGGACGAGCAGCGCCACGCACCTGCGTCCGCGAAGAGGTCGTTCCTGTCGTGGCTGCGGCTGGCGGACAACGATGGCCGCGTGATTGTGCACGCTGGCGGCCTGAGCCGCCGCCTGCCGGCGTACGCGGCGATGGGCAAGGCGCTGCTGCCGCTGCCGCCGCGCCGGTGGCACCGTGGCAGCCAGCTGTCTCGCACGCTGCTCTCGACGCAGGTGCCGATGTACCGGGAGATAGTGGCGATGGCGCCTGCGCGCCTGCGCACGCTGATTGCGTGCGGCGACGTGTGCGTGGATGCGAGGGGTGCGCTGCCGTCGCTGGCGCACTTCGCGGACAGTGACGTGCTGTGCTTTGGCATTAACGCAGACGCGAGCCTCTTGCAGGACTACGGCGTGCTCTTCACTGCACGCGAGAGGCCACTCGACCTGGACTACATGTTGCAGAAGCCGTCGCTGGATGAGGTCCGCCGGCGCGTGGCGGAGGGCAGGCACTCGGTTCTTCTGGATGTGGGCATGTGGATGCTGAGCGACCGCGCGGTGGAGGTGCTGACTCGCAAGTGTCTGGGCGGAGCGCTGGACGCGGAGGACGCGACCGACGGCGGGTACGACGGGCACCGCTGCACGGCGGTGCGCACCGCGTACGACCTGTACTCGGAGTTCGCTTCTGCGCTGGGCAACAACGCGCCGATCGCGGACCCGGAGATCGCGGGGCTGAAGGCGAGCGTTGTGGAGCTGCGCGACGCTGAGTTCCTGCACTACGGGACGAACCGGCAGCTGATCTCGGCGGTGGCGACGCTGCAGGGGCGCGAGTCGCCGACGCCGCCGTGGTCGTGGGGCACGCCGCTCGACGGCGTGCTTGCGCCTGAGCGCGGCGGCGGGGGGGAGGAGCTGGACTTTGCTGCTGGCGACGCGATGCCGCTGCTTGCGACGCCGTCGTCTGTGATTGTGCAGAACTCCGTGGTGCTTGCGCCGCTGGACGGGTCCGCTGCCGCCGCTGCTGCGGATGCGCCGGCTGGTGCGCCGCTGTCGCCTGTGCGGCATCTGTGGGTGGAGAGCAGCTGGGTGGGCGCGCGGTGGGCGCTGCGGGACCAGCACATTCTGACGGGGGTCCCGCGCAACGACTGGGCGCTTGCGCTGCCGCCCGGCGCGTGTGTGAGCGTCGTGCCTGTGCTGCCCGCTGCGCTTGGCGGCTGCGGTGACGGTGCTGTGCCGCACGCTGCGCGGCCGTACCACATGGACGACGCGTTCTGCGGCGACGTGCGCAGCGGCTCGACGATGTACATGGGTGTGCGCCTGCACGACTGGCTGTCGAGCCGCGGGTTCAGCGTAGCGGAGCTGTACCCCGCTGCGCGTGCTGCGGACGGCGGTGCTGCGCAGCCGCTGGACATGTACGAGGCTGCGCTGTTCCCGGTGTGCGCGACGGAGCAGCAGCTTGGCGACTTCCTGTACGTTGCGACGCTGCCGCTGGAGGCTGCGACCGGCGGCTGCGCTGGCGTGGACGCTGCGCGGCTTGCCGCTGGGCAGGCTGTGTGGCGGACGCAGCCGCGCGTGTCTGCGATGGACCTGCTGCGGCTGACGGACGTGCCTGCGATGCTGCGCAACAGCGAGTACTACGAGCGGCGCATGCTGACGCTGATGCTTGCGCTTGTGGCGGGTGACCCCGCGGCGCCGCGTGCGCGGTCGCCGGTGCTGCCGGGCCCGATGGTTGCGCTGCTGCAGCAGCAGTTCTTCCTGCTGGACCTGAACCGCGTGGCCCAGCGCGTCGTGGAGCTGGGCGTGCCGCTGCCGCGGCACAGCGGGCCGACGGAGTGGTGGGGCGGGGTGGACGCAGCTGGGAACGCGGTGGCGCTGTCGCGCCAGGTGGCCCCGGCGGCGCCGTTTGCGAAGGGCGCGGCTGCGAGTGCGGGGAGCTGGGCGCAGGTGTTCTCGGACGAGGGCAGCCCGAGCGGTGGCGGCAGGGGTGCGCCGCTGTGCACCGCGCCTGGCCGCATCGTGGCGGCGCACTACCACGCGTTTGCGAGCCGCCTGATGGAGCTTGCGCTGGAGGCGATGGATGCCGCGGAGCCGCCGGTGTCTGCGGCGGAGAAGGCGCGGCGCCTCGCGCTGCTGCGTGCGTCGAGCGCGGAGGAGGCCCGCTCGCTGGTGGCTCTGCACGATGCCGCCGCGCTCGCGGAGCTACGCGCGGCCATCATGGACTCCTTTCCCGATGAGCGCCACGACCCGGAGATGAGCGTGCACCTTGACCAAATCATCTGGGGCCGCTGCCCCATCCGCATCGACGTGGCGGGGGCATGGACGGATACGCCGCCATACGCGATCCTGAGCGGCGGCAGCGTGATCAACGTTGCCGTGGAGCTGAACGGGCAGCCGCCGGTGCAGGTGTACGTGCGTGTGCGCGAAGACCCGATCATCATGATGCATTCGATCGACTCCGGCGAGCAGCTGAGCGTCTCGAGCTTCGACGAGATCCGCACGTACGCGACGATGCAGAACCCGTTCTCGATCCCGAAGGCTGCGCTTGCGCTGTGCGGGTTCTTGCCCGAGTTCTGCGCGACGGAGTACGCGACGCTGCGGGAGCAGTTGGCTGCACGGTTTGGCGGCCACGGGCTGGAGATCTCGCTGTTTGTGGCGATCCCGACGGGGTCCGGGCTGGGCACGAGCTCCATTGTTGCCGGCACCGTGCTGCGGTCGCTGGCGGAGTTCTGCAAGCTGCCGTGGGACAACCACGATGTGTGCCGCCGCGTGCTGCTGATTGAGCAGATGCTGACTGCTGGTGGCGGGTGGCAGGATCAGTACGGCGGCCTGTTCGAGGGCCTGAAGCTTGTGCAGTGCGTGCCTGGGCTGCCGTGCCTGCCGACGGTGCGCTGGATGCCGGACAGCGTGTACACGGACCCAAGGTTCGCCGCGTGCCACCTGCTGTACTACACGGGCATCACTCGCATGGCAAAGGGCATTCTCGGCGAGATTGTGCGCGATGTCTTGCTGAACAATGGCGCGACGCTGCAGCTGCTGCGTGAGATGGGTGGGCCCACCACTGCCGCGATGTACGACGCGATCACGACGGGCAACTACAAGGGCTACGCGCGGCTTGTGCACCGGACGTGGGAGCAGAAGAAGCGGCTGGACGACGGCGTGTGCAACCCTACCGTGCAGTCGATCGTGGACATTGTGGAGCCGTACGTGTGGGGTTTGACGCTGCCCGGCGCTGGCGGTGGCGGCTACATGTACATGTGCGCGAAGGACGAGGCGTGCGCTCGCCGGATCCGCGAGCTGCTGACGGCGAACCCGCCGAACGGCAATGCCCGCTTCGTGGAGATGAGCGTGTCGGCGTCCGGCCTCCAGATCAGCCGGTCTTAGAGGCGTGCGGCGGTGTGAGGCGCTGCTGTGGGGCACCGGCGCAACGGTCCCAGAGACGCGCGCACGCGCACGTAGGCAAATCCGGGAGGACGGCGGCTCACGGAAGAGCGTGTCGCCTCTTATACGGCATCCTCTCTCTGAAGAGACGGCGGCATTTACGCTGCTGCTGTTGATCGTGGATCGATGTCACGCATTACTACCAGGATGCACACTGGCACGCAGCGCTGCCGTGTTGTTTTTGGTCAGTGAGCTTTTTTCCTCTTGACGGTTGCAGTAGCAGCAGATTTTGAGGAACGCCGCGAGGCGGACTTCATGTCCTCGGGGAAATGTGAGCAGATGAGGATGAGGAGAAACCACACCGGAGGACGCGGAAGCATGATGATCCGGAAGGTCGAAAGACGAGCGAAGAGTGCTGAGCGAGTTTGGAAATGGGTGGAGGGCAGGTGTCGGTGCAGGGGTCCTCGTCGGTTGTTTTGAGGAACCCGTGCATGTGGTTCCGGAAAATCAAGAGTGACGCGAGGAGGCGAATGGTGAGAGCCAAACGAATAGATCTCTACCGCGCAAGGAACGAAGAGGATGCGGGAATGCGTTTTATTGGGTGTCCGTGAGGGGAGTAGGGGTGCGGGGGCATGTACACCCACACCCGTATGCACATGCGCTGTTTTCGGGAGCTCCCCGGGTGACTGGAGAGATACCGCACGGCGTGTTGTCCAGTGTCAAGTACCCCGCTCCGTATGGGGAGGGCCAGCAGCATCCCCCACCCTCATCCCTGCCGAACGCCGAACCACCTCTGACGGTGACAGGCTCATGCACCTGCGACATGGCGAAGTCAGAGCAACGGATCGCTACAGATGTCGGTGGTCAGCACCTGGCCTGCGTGGCGTTGGAGCGACATGCGAGGCGGCTGTTGGTGGGTAGAGCTTGAGGCGCGCGCCTACGGCTGCGTCGCACCAGACGATGGGGGCCTGTGGCAGGAGGGGCCGGGGGTGCGCGTGTGTGTGTGTATCTGCGGACGTGTTCGTCTCTCTCCTCCGCCTGCCTCTCCATTTTCTCTTTTGCGATGGTCGTGGTGTCGATACCGCGGCACGGACACGTGGCAAATCCCAACATGAAAAGGTCATCTCGCTAACTTATTCGCGAAGCGGAGGCTAGGCCAGGGTTGACATGTCTATTTCAGATGGCAGCACAAGATGCCCGTCGAATCGCTTGTGGACTGCTGAAAGAAGACAGGTACTCCAGTCGTGCGTAGTCGCTCGAACGCCTCTGCCGTTGCTGTGCTATTGTCGCGGTGTGTACGAGCAGGAGCTGAATTTGAAGGCGAGTGCACGTCACTCTTGTCTCTCCGTTTTGCATGGACGGAAGGAAAAAGTATGCGATGGCGAGCGCTCCTGCGCCCCACTACGCACCACACATGCATGCCGGCTACCTGCACATGTCCGTGGCGTTCCACGAATGCATTTTGATACGTGAGATTGTCCGCGGATGCCCAACTCTGCTCTATTGCCCACTGCTGCCGATGCCATCTGCACCGCCTGCTTCATCCTAACCCTCCCCTCTCGATGTGCATGGGCTTGCTTGTATCGGTGTCTGCGCGCGCACACACACACACACACACATGCGCCCCCACCCTTTTGTAGCTCAACGCTTAGAAGGTGTCACGGGCGAAGCACGCCCCTTCCACGTGAGCGCCTCCCGCTTCAGTCAACCGAGGAGACAACCACAGCTCTGAGTCACTGGCAGTACATACCGACGCACGTCCACAGTGCAGCCATACAAAATGGCACCGAAGCACGCACAAGAGCAGCGGAAGGATGGAAAGAAGAGGAAGCCGCAGCGAGTGCGCGTCACCAACAAGGCGCTCGAGTCGCGGCAGTTCTCCACTGTTCGTCTTCCACGCACAAGCGAGGTGCCGGCGCAGAAGATGGATGTGCACTCCATGTACCAGGAGGTGGCGTGTGGATCTAGTGGTGACACCGCCGCCGCATCAGCGAGCAAGTCGGCCAGCGCTGCCTCTCCCACCGCTTCGTCACCCTCTTCCTCCGGCTTCGACCCTATCGCGAATGATGCGATGTTCACGATTGTGACCAAGTCCAAGTACTGGCCACCGCCCTCTTTGGAGGAGCTGCACGCCAAGACCGGCCATGACCACGGCGATGGCTTTGACTCGTATGATCGACGCGAGGACGACAAGGAGGCGCGAAAAGAGCGGGTGAAAGTGGTCAAGGGCGAAGTCAATCACCCGCGTGGCAAGCCGCGGCAGAATACCGTAATCCAGCTTTCGGACAGCAGCAGCAGCAGCGATGGCGATGATGGCGAGCACCGCGGCTGCGACGCTGAGTAGGCGAATGCAGATTCGGGTTGAAGGCGCAGTAAGGAGAGATAAGTGGTGCAGGCAGGAGAAGAGAGCGATCGCATGCCGAGACGCATACTGACGAGGAACGCCGACGGTGGCCGTTTGAGGTAGCACAAGGGCGATGCACGCTCAGGCACCCTTGCAGCATAAGGGTGCGGAGGAGGGGGTGATGATGGAAGTGGGGAAAGAGCGCATGCACATCCGCGGAGGAGTCTGGTGACGTGGCCGCGCTATGGACGACTCCCCCGTATCCTGTCTCTTTCTCGTCTCTGGCGGGCTGCCTGCCTTCCTTTGATCCCTTTCTCTCGCTGCGTCGCGGGGCGCGGCTGCGTGGGCTTGCGTGTGTGTGTTTGGGCGCAAGAAGCTTGCTTTCTCCTCTCCACCACCCCACTTTCCTTACATTCTTGTCTCGGCTGTGCTCTCGCGTCTGTCTCTAGGCAGCGGCAGTGCCGAGGCGACGCCGGTTATGGTGTCCTGCGGCCTTCTGCGGGCGTGCACGCCGGTGTGTTGAGCACTGTACCCGTTTTTCTGTAATGGACTACGATTAAGGTAACTCACGGCTCTCTCTCGCCACCCTCCAGTGAGTGCGAAGGTATGATCGCAAGGAAATCGACAGCAGCAACGGCAATGTGCAACCGAGCCTCAACCTTGGGGCAGGATTGCCGTGACGGTAGCTTAGCAACAGCGGTAGCGGAAGCATGAGCGGAGCGAGGTGAGTATGTGTGTGCGCGCAAGGAGAGACCTGCACGGTGAGCATTTCGTTTTCTGTCTCTCCCTGCTCGAGCGAGCAGCTTGCTGACGCGGCTCAAGCGAGTGAGCGCGAGCGTAAAACGAGGAGGAAGCGAGACGCAGTGCGCACGCGCCTTCTGGGGTCGGACGCAAACCGCATCAGCGGTCCTTGAGCAGCGCCACGCGTGTGCTGCGTGTGCTGCATGTCATTTTTTCATTTTACTACCCCCTTCTTCTTCGTTTCTGCGACCCGATTCGCAACGAGGGCGTTTCGCATTATCTGTGCATGTCTTCGCCTTGTCGGTGTGGTGCGTAGCCACCCTCCACGCCGCTCGCGGTGATGCATCTCGTCTGTGTCTGTCACTCCTTCCTCCCAACGTCTCTCTCTCTTTACACGCCTCGCCCGCCTCACGGACGGATGCCATGCGCGCATGCATGGCGGGTGTGAGCCGATGCGCGAACACCGCAGAGCTAGTGTGCGTCCACCAGACACACCACACACATTTTTCAAACCCGCTTAGGCATGGGACGTGTTCCGGTCGCGAATGCGCGACTGTACCGCCGCTTGGCCGGCGAAGCGCGTCAGCTGGCTCTGCTGCTGGAGGCTTCCGCCACGGCGTTGGAAAACGCGGCAGACTCGTCAGCTCCTCGCTCGACGATAAGCCCTGCAAGCACGTGTGAGTCGGCCGCACCATCGCCACAGAGTCACGCTGCTAGCGTGGCAGCCGTATGGAGAGAGCCCACCGCTATCAGCGATCATCCGCAACGCGGCTTCGAGCGCACAGACGCGCACACAAAATGCCGCCCGATGACGGCCGCCGCAAGCTCATCCTCTGCGAGCATGGAAGCTGACACCGCCTTTGCTACGGTGCCCGACTCCGACTCAGCCACGCATATTACTTCGTCCGCGGCCGTCTGCTCGGCAGCCGCAGAATCGGCCGTGCGCCAGTTCTGTGAGTGGGCGGAGGGAGCGGATCGCTCATCGGACATAGACGGCTGCGCCAGCTTCTCGGCAGTGAATACTACCGCACCGCTGCTGACAAGCGTCTCTCTGAACTGGCTGCATGTGTGGCTAGTAAGCATGGCGGCTGCCGCTGCCGTGACTGGCCGTGGTGCCGCTGCAGTACTAGCGCCTGTAGTTCAACCCGTGCAGGCGCATCACTCTCTCACCGGCGGTGCGGCGATGAAACGTGAGAGGACAACACTGCCCACTTCCACATCGGGCAGGCTGAGTGAAGTCGACAGGACTTTAGCCAACACGGTTGCCTCTTGCATCGGCCTCCCAAGTCGCTTCCACTGGCCCTCAGCAACACGGAGGACCTCCTTGCTCACTGGTGACACCCCTCGTGGCGACTCAGCAGACTACGGCGGCAGCAACCGCCCAGCGCACGCAGCGCTGATGCTTTGGCCCACCGCCATGCGCACGAACAGCGGCCGTATCGCGCCACGTCCACCGACATCGTCGAATCCATGTGGTGCAGCTGCCGCAGCTGCTCTGACGGCGCTGCCCGCCGTTGCAACTGCAAAGGAGGTGTTCGCCGAGGCCTCGACACGGGCGCCAACGCCGTCCAACACAGCCACCGACGGCGGCGGAGCGCTTTACTCGACTACGCTGGAGGCCTACACCGTCTTGCTACACACAGCTCGAACGCAGGCGGTGACGCGTTGTGCTGGCCAGCACAACGCTTTTGCCGGCAGCGAGTCTGCCAGACAATACAGCAGCCGGCTCGTGCTGTACTGCGGTGATCAGTGCGACGCGCTGCTTGTGCGGGCAGCGCAGCTGCTCGGCATCGCACATGTGCGTGTCACTCAAACAGTTGCAATGAAGCGTGATTTGCCGCTGCCCGCAGCTCACTCGACAGGCACCGCCGCTGCTGGTGATGTGCCGTGCTGCATCTACAATTATGCGGTGGACGTGCGCGAGCTGCAGTCGCGCCTCGTGGAGGACGTTGCAGCGGGCTTGTACCCTCTCATGGTCGTCGGCACATTTGGTTCTGGCCTCAGTGGCTCCGTGGATCCGCTGCTCGTCATGGGGGAGTTCTGCCAGCGACTCGGCGTGTGGTTCCACATTGATGCGAGCCACGGCGGTGCCGCTCTGCTCGCGGGCCCCGCTGAGAGCGTCGTGCCGCCGGTGCTGCTGCAGCGTGACGCCATTCTCACACAATTCTATGCCGCCGCTTCGCTGGCCGACTCCGTCCTGGTGCCGACTGGCTTGTCGACTGCCGTGCCGTACGCGGCGCTTCCCGTCTCTCCGGCGAGTCGCTTCGCCACCGCTGGCTCCGTGGCACTTTTCTTTGCGCACATTCGCAAGGCTGCCTGGTCCGTCCAGGCCCTCGGGGAGGCGCGGCAGCGCACCTTCAACCAGTGGATCACCCCTGGTGTGGTGGAGAGCGACGTCCTGCGTGTGTCGCCGCCGTCGCACATGGAGGCGTGGCTGTTCGAGCAGCACGTGGCGGGTGCGCTGACGACGATGAGGTTGTGGCGCGCAAAACCACGCGCAAACCTTCAGCCTGTGCCAGCGGCGCCGTTGGCGCTTGCGGAGCGTGTGAGCGCACACCAGCAGTTTGTGCGTGCGGTGCTGCAGGCCGTTCGCGGCGACGGCCGCTTCGACGCCTCGTTGGACGCCGCCGTCTTTGGTATTGTGTGCCTGCGGTGGCTTACGGCGGCGGACGAGGCCACTGTGCGGCTCGCGCGCGCCTGGGCCGAGGTTCTCGCGGAGGCCCACGACACGCCGACCACGTTGCAGGGCAAACATGCGGCATCAGCGCCCGCGCATCAGTCAGGTTCCCACCGCACGCCCAACGCCGGCGGACCATCTGCAATCGATGTGGAGGGGGGCGGACGCGCCGTACCACCGGTGCAGGTGTTCGTGGGGCTGGTGCAGCTGCAACAGCGCGTTTGGATCCATGTCTCGTTCGGACCTCTCCTCGACGTGCCTGAGGACGCACCGGCGAGCTTGGCAGCGGCCGGAAAGGGTGCTGCCAGTGGCACTGTAGAGGGTGACCCGGTGACTGCCACGAGTGCGAGTGCGCTAACCTACGTGCAGCACACCTTAAACAGAGCTGCCTCGCTCGCGCGCACCGGCGGCGCTGCAGACCGCATGGCAGAGGAGTAGTTGAGCCACCATGTCTCTCTCTGTGACGCTACTCAGCGCGGCGGGCACGCTGGGCTGCGCTAGCGCACATCTTCACACATCCCAAGCATAGTTGGGGGGGGTGGAGGGGGTGGCACGAGTAACGCGAAGCGAAGAAAAAGTTAACTAAAGCAACAACCAAGCGCGTGTGCCGCTTGGACGCACAGACATGGCATCTGGAGATCGCCCCCCTCCCTCCTCCACCCTTCCACCCGACCATCGCCGTCACACACACACACACACACACACACACACACACACACACACACACACACACACACACACGTGCCACAGGGTCAGAAAAGCAGAGGGGGAGAGAGAGAACTGCTTCCTCGCATGCACTACGTGCCGCACTGCCGCCCCTCACAGTGTTGCCTCGCTGAGGTACGCAACTAACACACACACACACACACCTACTCTTGCTGTCGGCTTGGGAGCTCCCCGGGTGACTGGAGAGATACCGCACGGCGTGTTGTCCAGTGTCAAGTACCCCGCTCCGTATGGGGAGGGCCAGCAGCATCCCCCACCCTCATCCCTGCCGAACGCCGAACCACCTCTGACGGTGACAGGCTCATGCACCTGCGACATGGCGAAGTCAGAGCAACGGATCGCTACAGATGTCGGTGGTCAGCACCTGGCCTGCGTGGCGTTGGAGCGACATGCGAGGCGGCTGTTGGTGGGTAGAGCTTGAGGCGCGCGCCTACGGCTGCGTCGCACCAGACGATGGGGGCCTGTGGCAGGAGGGGCCGGGGGTGCGCATGTGTGATGGGTGGCGGTGTAGGGTGTGGTGTTTGACCTCACCTGGTGCACGGCGGGGAGGCAGACTCACGCTGGCGACAGGAAAAAGTGCGGCGTGGACGTTAGGTGGTTGTGATGGCGGGTCGCACGACGGCGGATGTGAGGGCAACGGTGGGAGGAATGCACGTTTTCGTTGCTGCACCACGTCGGTGTCGTCTCTTTACTTCTGTCCACTGCTCTCTCCGCCTCTCTGCTTATGATGACGCTTTACGGTCACCGTGCACACCCTGTGCACCTCCCTTCTCCGTACTCGGCCCCCTTCGTGTGCGTGGGGCACACACACACACACAGCGCACGCCAGCAGCGTTGAGCGCTGTCCTTTCAGTTTGTCTTTTAAGGTGCACACCGTGGTCCGTCGGCAGGGTCGTCGGGCAGTCCGTTCGCCCTCTCGGCTATCATTAGACCGCTGGTGGCGACTTTACGGGCTTTCCCTCGAGCAGCTGCGTCGCGACCACAGCCATGTCGCGGGCGGCGGCACTCCGGCGAGTGACTGCCACAACACCTGTGTGTGCAGTGCACGGCGGGGGTATGATGCCTCTCGTGGCCCGGGCTTCTCTGCTAGTGTCATCCAGAGAGCTTTTTGCATGTTCGCGGTTGCGTGACACAGCTGGCGAAACGGTGGGCGCTGCCAGGGACCAGCGACGTGGCCTCGTCAACTGCACGCGGGTGCTGTTCTTTGGAAGGAAGCGGATGTTCTCCAAGATCGAAGCCATCACCCTGGACGCGGAGTTTCGAGCGCGTATGAGCGATCCTCTCGGCACGACAACGCTGGAGCTGAATTTGCTGGAGGATCCGACGGCCGGCCTCGCCACGGGCCCGGCGGAGGAGTTGACCCCGACCGAGCTGGAGACGCGAGTGCGGGTTCTCGTCTCTGGGTACACACCCTCCCTCTACCGACTCCTGTACACGCCTTTCGTGGATGTGGTGGCACTGTTGGTGAAAGAGGGGCTGACTCCGACGGCAGACGCAGAGATTCTGCAGAGCAGCAGCCCAAGCGGCAGCAACAGCGGCAGTGTAGCCACCACCGGTGGAGGTGTGGGCACTGGAACCGTGTCTATCAACGTCCGACCGGTGCGACCGGAGGAGATCATGGCGCGCTGGTTTACGGACGGACCTGCCACGCTCAAGCTGCCTCACGCCACCGCGGAGGCGATGGGCAAGCGACGATGGAACGCATTTTGCCGCGCACTGGAGGCACACTGGTCCGCTTTTGAGGACGTGATGCCGCTCACGCGCGTTGTACAGCGCCACAATCTGCGCGAAGAGCTCTACATCCCGCTGTTTCGGCAGCTCGCGATGGAGCTCGTTGACCCGACGAAGCGCGCCTCTGCTGTGGCAACGCTGCCCGGGATTATCTTGAGCCTTGCCAACGGTCGCGCGCCGCGGTCGGTGGGGCTGCCCGAGAGTGACACAGAGCGCGTGAGGCTTGTGTCGAACCTGTTTCTCGGGGTGGCGCAGGAGACGGGAAACACGGATCTCGCCTACCTCTCTGTGCAGCTGCTGCGCGCCAACGATCTGCCCACACCTTTCTCAGCTCAGAAGCAGATCACCAACGTGTTTGCGGCCGCCTCCCGCATTCAAACGGATTGGCAGATGCGAGCGACAAGTCTGTTGATCGAGTCGTACCCCAAGTGGCTCGAGTACTATAAGCGTGTGCAGCTTGACAACAAGATGGCGCTGGAGGCCCTGTCGTGTGGAGCGGTGCCAACTACCAGCAACGAGAGCGCCGGGGCGGGAGAGGGCGACGTGACGACTGCCGCGTCACGTGCGCCGAGGAAAGCGTCCTGCGCCCTCGACAAACACCACGGCAAGCGATCCAAGGGCCGCACTGCGGACTCTGGCATGAATGGCGAGGCAGCCGATAGCTCCCTGGAAGGCACGGAAGAGCGGTCGACAGAGCAGTACCGGTATTTTACCAGTCGCCAGCAGGACGACGTCACCCGCGTCACGGCACTCGAGGAGAACATTGAAGCCGCGCTGCGCAGTCGAGCCTCGGAGCTGCGCGAAGTTCCCGTAAATCGCCGTCGCAAGAAGAGCAAGGAGGAGGCTGCGTCGGCAGCAGCCAGCAGCTTGGTCTCCGAGGACTCATCGGCGATGCCTGCTTCACCATCTGAGCCTTCTCTTAGTCCTTCAAGGTCCTCTCAAGACGCCGATCGTGCCGATCGCAGCAGCGAAGGCGTCGGCGGCGACGCAGGGGTGCAGAGTCTGAGCATGGAGGGCGGAGCTCATCCTAAGGACGAGGCTGCATCATCAAACCCAAAGGGCGTTTCTTCTAGTAAAACGGAGCTGCCCACCGACTCCGCTGATTCCCTCGCGCCCCGACGTCGCGGCAAACTTGCGGCATTCAAGTCCGAAGGGGCCTCCCACGACGGCGGCCGTGGTGCCGCGGTCAAGGTGGACGAGATTTTCGACCTGTAGGGTATTCGCACAGGTGTGTCGGCGTTACAGGGAGGGGGTTTAGGCCGGGCGACGGCGCTGCTGGGATGATTGTGTCGTGGTGCTGTTGCCGACGCAGTCGATATCGGCAAGGGTGGCCGGGGTGGAAGAGGGTGGGGGAAGGTGCGGGCGCCATGAAGGCGCGGTGACGGCGCTGCCATCACCGCTACCCACTCGGTTCTTTTGGGCGATTCAGTTCTCCACGACATGATGCGCAGATGTGCCAGCATGTTTGCCTCGCCTTGCTTTCCTGATTAACTGTTGTCAGCTCCTTTCGGGGATGCTCTCTCTCTCTCTCACACACACACGCGCACGCTCCTTTACAACTACGCCCGCACACTGGCACGGTGACACGGCAGCCACGGCGTTGCTGCCACTTCCGTTCCTTTTCTGGACGCTGGCGCTGCTTCTCCTTTCCTTGGCTGTCTGCGACGCCGGAATATTGCTTTTCGGTGTTCCATGCAGCGATGCGGTAAGCGCGCGACGAAGTGCCCACCGACATTCTCCCAATTTAGGTAATCCTTCTGCTTGCGCATCGGGCGAGCACAACCTTACATGCAGCCTGTGTATGCACACTCCGCTAAATATCCCTCCTCCCCAACTCCAACCGCCGTTGCGCCCATCCTGACTCCTCTCCCTTCAAATCACCTCCATCGTTTCTAACACGGATCTGTCTCTGCCCATCTTGGGATGTGCGCGCGCGCGCGTGTTCGTCTGCTCTCCTACTCGCCGACTCCTCGCACGCTGCCCACCATGGCGAGCTCCATGGCAACATGGGGCACGGCAACAAAGTGTGCCGGCTGCATCACCCACGTCGTTCTCTCTGCCCCTCGGCTTGGGCACGGGTGCGTTGGCGTCCTGCGGATATTGGGCGCTGACGACATATATAAAAGACCAGAAGCACCATCGTGGTCGCTCACGCATATTTTGCATCCGTACCGTCCTCCAGAGCTGCACCTACCTGCACAACGTATGTGGGAGGAAGCTGGGTAAAGCAGAGATCACTGCCGCGTATCTTCTCTCCCCCTCCCTCTCCCTCTTCCTCTTCCTGTGGCTGCTGCAGCTCCTTCTCCCCTGTGCTGTTTCTCGGAGCGTGCCGAGCCGAATCTAGACCACTCTCGCTATCCGCCTGCCGGCCGCTGTGCTGCGACTTTTTGTTTGTTTTCCCTCTTGTTTGATCGGTGTTACGCGGCGGGTTTTCATCCCCCCTCCCTCCCCCCCCATCCGCCTCCTCCTCTTCTCTTGCCCGTGACACACACACCCGTGCACGAATGGCACCGGAGAGGTGCTTTCCTCACGGCTTCCTGCGCCGCCTCCAGCGCGCCACGTTTCTGTTTTTTTCTATGCTCGCAGCACTCTACGCCACCACTTCCTTGTACTACGTGGTGCGCATCAGCGTGGTCGAGGAGCCTGACCTTTACCATCAGATTGGCAGCAATGTCAAGGGCTTTGCTCAACGGTGGGTGCCTTGGGCTGTGCCCATGAGCGAACACCTCGCTGGTAGCCCCAGCGCTGCCGAGGCTGATGCGGCATCGCTTCTCGTCACCTTGCGCGCCAGCTCCCACGAACCCTACACGCAGATGTACAAGGCTCTGCGGATCGGCGAGCCTCTGACAAGGCAGCGCGTGCGCAACCCTGCCCTTCCGGCCGACGTACCGCTCTCGGACGACGACAGGGAGCGTCCATCCGCGGAGCACGGTGGCAGCCTTCGCAACGCCGTGCCGTTGCGTCAGCGCTACGTCCTGGACAAGCTGCAGGCGGGCAGGCGCTACATGATACGGCTCAGCTTCTTGGGCTCGCCAAGTGTAGGCTTTGACCTGGTGCTCTACCAAGTGCGCCGCTCTAGTGTGCAGAGGTTCCTCAAGGACAGCATCGACGCCGCGGGAGCAGCGTCTCCGACGGCACGCGGTTGGTCAGAGGAGCCGCAGGACACAGAGCTGTTCGTCTTCTCCACCAGTCGTGACAACGCGCTCGAGTTCCGCGCCGAGAAGGACGTGTGGGTGGACAGAGAGGACATCGATGGTGTAGCGAGTGGCAGTGATGGCACCGGCGCCACACTGCGGGGCGTCATCCGCGCAGCGTCTGGCACCGATGATCCATTTGTGCCGGTTGTCGAGGTGCGCCCGCGTGCGCTTTCGATCCCGGTGGACGCCTACCGCGTGCCCATCGTCCTCTTCAACATAGAACTGGAGTGGCTGAGCTGGCCCTTTCTGCCCAAGATTGTTGTTCTCTTCTTGATCTACTTCGTGTGGGTACTCGTCTTCGTGGGGTACCTCGGTGTCTACACGCTGGTGAGCAGCGGTATCGCTGGCGGCGAGGAGGTCAAGCAGAACCTTGACTAAGTCGACCGGACAGACAGCGACGCACAGTTGGAGGGGGGAGGGTGAGAGTCCTGCGGAGTACTTATTGGCTGCCTCTCCTTTGCATCTTCCTCTCGCAGCGGCGTGTAGCCGCCGTGGACACGCCCCACCTCTCGCTCTGTGCGCCGGCGCGCACATACAGCTGCCGTCTTCACGAACTGTCACAAAGGGGCGTTGGCGAGTCCGATACTCGCCGCCTATAAGGCAGAGGAAGCTGGGAGTGATGCATAAGGGAGGGAGGGAGAAAGAGGGGGGAGGCACGGAGAGGTGCGGGTGGGCAGGGGCTCGTCTTCGTCGCCACGACTGCGTTGTGGCGGGTCTGGGCAACGACCGCTTCAGCAGGACACAAGCGCGCACACACGCATTCACATTGGTCGGTGCTCTGTTGCTGTAACCCACAAAGCAGAAGAACGGAAGGGGAAAGAGGCGTCTTCTCACGTGCACCTCGCGTGTGCCGATAACCGGATGTGTACGTGGAGAGGTGGGTGGGCAGACCCCTTCTCCTTTGTCGTGCGAGGGGCGCGTCTCCTCTTTCGTTCCCCCTCTCTTCGTAACTCAGCATGCGCGGAGCTGAGCGCTGCCAGCGGCTCTGACTCTACTCACATGCACGCACAACCTTGCTGCCGTTGTCCTCGTCGTCTCGCTGCAAACTACCCGACTTACTTTCTCCATGACGTATGTCTCAACCTCGACATGTGAGCGCGCCTTTCGCCGCTGCTCGCCCACACACTCGCCTCTCACCCCCGTGCGCAGCGATTTGTAGGCCCGCCCTACCGAAGAGTGGTGGTGCGCGGAGCGTACACGCACTCACACTTCCCTGTAGACTGGACGCCCGCGTAGGCGCGCAGACACACGCACACACACACACACACACACACACACACACACACACCTATCACTAAGTAATACATGGGGCTTTTAGGGCTTCGCAAGTTCATCGACTCGTGTGGGTGCACGCGGTTGCTCCCGCTGCCTCTGAGCGATGCGGAGGCCGCGGAGGAGGTGAAGCGGCGCTTGCGAGTGGAGGGCTACTACGAGATCACCGGCGAGGACGCTGATGCGGACTCGGGCGCGCTGTACACCAACAGCGGCGAGAAGAATGAGGCAGGTGACGTTGGCAGCAGAGGGGCGCGCCGGCGCCCTTTAACGTCTTCTTCGCACATGAGCCGTCCGGAGGGCGCAGGGGTTGTCGCACCCGGCAGCTACACGCCGATGGTCGATCACGTGCTGGTTGACATGAACTGCGTTGTGCACTCCTGCTTCCGTCATCAAAGTAGCGAGAACAAGACAAAGAAGCAGCTCATTCAGGAGGTGCTGGAGCGGCTGCGTGTGCTCGTGACGGAGGTGGTGGTGCCGCGCCAGTCGCTCAGCATCTGCTTCGACGGCCCGGCCCCCATCGCTAAGCTGCAGACACAGCGGCTTCGACGGCGCAAGGTTTCCCTTCTCGACACCGGCAGTGTACAGCAGCTCAACACGCTGTCGATCACCGCCGGGTCGCTCTTCATGATTGAGCTCGAGAACGCCATCGCGTCGCAGTTTAAGCTGAACCGCGGCCGCGGCTTCCTTCGCCGTGCGTGCCCGGTGTACCTCTACGGCACCACCGTCATGGGCGAGGGCGAGGCGAAGATATCGCGCGCGCTGGCCTTTCTCGCATACGGCTCAGGCGGCACGGCAGACAGCACCGCGCGGACGCCGCAGGACGAGAAGGCACTGCGATCTCGCAGGGAGCTCGGCAACGCTGGCCGCCGGGGCAGCAGCGGTGGCGGCCGCGCCGAGCGCAATGGCCGTGACGATGCCGCGACCGCGCCGTATCTGCGGTGCCGTCCAGACGACACGGTTGTGGTGATGGGCGACGACATCGACCTTGTCATGACATGCCTCGGCGCCACCGCCTTCCACAACTTCAGCATCATCGGCCCATCCTCTCTACAGCTTATTCGTGTGTCAGACATCTTGTACCGCTGGCTGAAGGCGACCTCTGCCACCCGCGGCGACGCGCCCTTCTCGCCATCGCAGCTACCATCCGTCCGCATCGACTTTATTTTCCTTTTCCTGCTCAACGGCGGCGATCACTACACCGGCGCTGGCGAGGTGGCCATGGCCTTGTGGCGGCGCTACCGCTGTGTGCGCGCCACATATCCACACAGCTCGCTCGTCTCGCCTAACCTCGACGCTATCGACATCGACTTTCTTGCAGACGTCGTGCAGTCGTCCGAATACACGGGCTCGTCAAGCATCGAGGTGGGCATGGATCTTCTCCAGTCGGCTCTTTGGTCGCTCCAGACGGTCGTCACGGGTGTGTGCTCAGACTACCACTACGTGCCAGCGCCAGCGGCGCCGCAGCTGTGCCACCTACGCGCTGCGGCGGCGCACTGCCAGCGAACCAACGCGCGCGTTTGCATCCCGAATGCCAAGACGGGCTCGCAGCCTCTGACGCCGCTGGAGGCGTACGTGGCTCTCATGCCAACGGAGGCGACTCTGCCGAAGAGCATTGCCGCGGGGTTGCACAGCAAGGCGGCGCATCAGTCTATCCTGAAGACACTGGAGACAAGCAACGACACGGCTGCGATCGCGCGCGCTGCGAAAGACGCAGTCGAAGTGTCGGCGCCGTGGCTCACGAAGAGCGAGCAGTACCTCCGCCACTTCACGTCGCCGGTTCAGCTGAACGTCAATCCGCCGCGGCGACGGCTGAGCCGCCACGAGCAGCATCGCATGCTGGCGACACACGGCTACGTCCAGGTCGAGGACCCCGTGCCAGAGGTGAGGCCAATCACAATGCCGGAGAATGTGCCCTACTTGAACGTCCCCTACCTCCCCTACACAAGGTACCTCGACTTTTACTGCCCATTCGACGTGGCGACCACGCAGCCGCAGGAAGCCGATAAAGGCGACGATGCCACCTCGGCGCGCCACGCTAGCAGCGCCCCCTCTGCGAATGGCGGCCGTCTCACGCACCTACACGGACGAGCCGTATCCACCCGCCCCTTTCTCTTCTCCGCAGCCGTCACTCCCCAGGACAGAATGCATGCTAGCTGTAGCGGCGACAGCACCACAGAAGATGGCTCAGATGGGGCTGCTGGCGCCGCAGGCCGGTTGGCAGAGCACAAGCGAGTGTACCTCAACCAGGAGGAGGTTGCCGAGGAGCTGCGGCAACGCGACCGCAAGTCCGCTGCAGCGAAGCTGCAACGCGCCCTTGACATCACCTCTGGCATATTGGAGCGAGGCCAGCACTTCACGACACCACAGCAGCGGCGCATGCAGCGTCGGCTGCACCGGCTGCAGCAGGCCGAATCAGCGGAACTGCGTGCCATGCTGGCGAGGGAGGACCGAAAATACGTGTCGCGTACGGGGAAGACAGACATGCGTGACCTCGAAAGTGAATTACGGCATTTCTTGGGCGCTGATGCGTCGCCAGAGAAGGTCGCGGCATTGATGAGCAACGCGGCGGACGAGCATGCTGACGTTGGGGTTGATCTGCGCGGGGCTGGTGTGGTGGCAAGCAGCGGCAAGACGACCACGAAGAAAACTATGAAGACCAAGGAAGGTGTCGCTTCCGCGGTGGAGGCGCTGCGTCCGCGAGGTGCAATGGTGAACCAGCGGAAGGAATTAAAGGCAGGCACCCACCATGACGGCAGCCGCACGAATGCGGAGCGCTACGAGGACGATATGACGGCCTCTAGAGTCCCTGTTAAGCAGCGTAAAAGCCGTGCCACGGTGCCCGCGGATGCCGACAGTCACGCGGATGTGGAAGAGGCATCGGCTTGTCTGAAGCGGCGCCGGCGCGAGCGTATTGAGAGTTTTGAGGAGGAGAGCACCCGCCAACGCACACCGTCAGAGACTAAGAAGCGGAGGAGGGTGCGTTACTGAGTGCGCAGCTACACACGCTCAGTTCGTGTCGTGCGTGTGCCGCTGCGGCGTAGAGCCGTGCATTATGGAGCCCTTCCGTTTGAACACGAGAGACTCCACCACCACCAGCATCGCCACAGCGGCAGCAGCCACACCACGTCTGCCGACTCCTTGCGTTGCATGTGTGTCTGGATATCATAAAGTATGCACGCGAAAGTCGCACGATGGGCTCAGTGGGTGCGGGTTCGGGTGGAGCAGCGACGGTAAGGACACACACAGATGCGGATGCTAACGGATGCCTGGGCGCCTTGTTGGGTGAGGGTGGTCACATACATACACACACACACACACATACACACATACTGACAGGATGAGTCGAGAGAGGAGGGTTGAGGGCATTAAAACGGTAAGACCAACATAAAACGTCCTTTCTCTCGCCGCTCCGCTCCGCGTCAACTCGTCCCCGACACCCACGCTCTCTCGGATGGTCCATCTGTGCCTGTTTCGGGGCCCGCCGCGCTGCGTTCCCTGTACGTCCCTCTGTGTGTAGGTGCCCCGGTGCAGATGATGCACCCTAACCCCCCCCCCCTTCCCCATCTCCTCACCCGTACCTGTCGTGTTGGCACGTCTTCGACGATGACCGAATTTAATGCGAATACCAAACAGAGGAGCACTACGGAGCTGTCCAAGCACCCCAACACGTGCGCCACTCGTGCATAGGAAGCCAGGCGCCGTGCCGGCTTCGGACGGACGGAGGAGGGAACAGGGGAGAGCGACAGACGTCCATCCGCCAGTCGCAACGCCTCTCTCCCCCTTTCCTTCTCCATTTTTGTGCTTTCTGTGAAGCGAGCGAGCGATTGCAGGGGCGTGAGAGGCGGCAAGGAAAGGAGAGAAGCGGGGGTCGGGTGCGACTTGCGAGTCCTAGATGCCTCTTCGTGTGAGCTCGTTGCGGAGTGGGGCACATTGTGGTGTCCCGCCGCTGTAACCGTCGTGTGCGCTTGCGAAGAAGTAGCACCTCCCAACTGTCTCTCTCTCTTTCAGAGAGACGCACGTCTGAACGCTTCGCGGACGGTATTCGCCGTGCGCCTCTGGGGTAGGCGATTTTGTGTGATATGCACCCTTGACGAGCATGGCGTTGCCTTCTCCCGGTCTCGCTCTGCTGCTGCTCTGTCCCTTTCTCGCCCTCTTGTATCCGCGCAGTGGTGGTCTTGCTCTCCTTTTCATTCGCTTGTGTCTCTGCGGAAGGGTGCGCGCACACACCAGTGCAACACCCTCGATCCACGCCTTTCGTTCACGTGTGTGTGCGCGCTGGCCCTCTCCACCTCACCTCACTCCTCTTGCCTCGAACAGCGAAGATCTTTCGCGAAATTATCACTCTCTGGCCGCCCCGCCCCGCCCCCTCTTCCCCACCGACTTCCTCACGTACGCGACTTATCACAGATAGAGTCGTCCATATCTACGCACCACACGCACGCACGCAGCGACACGCTGATACACCATTACGCGCTCAGCCATCGGGCAAGCAGACAGACGACGGAAACAACGAGTCTTAACGAAGGCACGTTTTGGGTGCGCACGCGTGTCGCAAATACGCCGCTGGGTGACCACCGCCTTCTTCCGCGTCCGCACCTGCTCTCGCGAGAACCCACTCGTGCTCCGCATCTAGCTCCTCCGCGTACGAAACACCCCCCCCCCCCTCACCCCCCGCGCGCGCGACACTCGCCCCGCTCATTTTTTTTTTGGGTGTTTCTGTGTCTGCAACGCAGAAAGAACGCACGCAGGTAAGCGCGCCCGCTGGTATAAAAGGAGGGCGTCTCACTTTTGCGTCGGGTACATCGCGCGTGCGTCCTTCTCTGCTTGACGCCTACGCGATCGTCATGGAGCCCGCCACAGGCTGCACGAGCGGCGGCAAGGACAAGGGCGTCAAGTCCTCGGCGCACAACAAAACACCTGCCGCGGCGCCACTTAACGCCTTGGTCAATGCCGTTGCTGGCGCTGCTGCGGCGTCTGAGACGTCACCCCACACGACCGCCGCGGCGCTGCGCAAGAAGAAATTGACTGTGAGGAAGGTGCCGGCGGCCGCACTGACACGAAAGACGAAGGAGAGGTCCAGGGAAAGGTCGTTAAGCACCCCCGCTCCCACGCCCCCGCTGCCACGCTCACCGCGCTCCGCCAAACGGAAGAACGGGAAGTCTGCTGAAAGACCCGTGGGCGGCGAGGCGCAGCTGCTGCCATCGGCGGCGGCCCAGGCACCCAAACCGGAGGTCGATGCGGATTCGGTAGAGAAACCACCGCAGCAAGAACCGGAGAAGCGGACGAATGTAGTGGGCACGGGTGAGAATGATCTGCAGCAGCAGCGTGCGCTGCCACCAGAGGACAGCGACGACGGCAGCTGTGATGCGGACGGTTTCGACAACGGCGCCTCGGCGCGTGTGGTGGTGCCGGTGACGTCGCTGGCTGGAAAGCGACATACAAAGCTGATCATCGTGCCAGGGCCCGCGAACGGCTCTGGTGCCGCGGCACCTGCTAGCAGCGGGCTTGGCAACGGCCACCGCACCCGCGCGGCGGCCAGCATCTCCATGGGCAGCAGCGGCGGCAGTCACCATCACGGAGACTGCACCTTGCGCTACCGCACAGACCTCGACAAGCAGGTGATTCACTTCATGTTCGAGCGCTACCAGCATGAGCAGACGCATCCGACGACCTCTGCAGCAGCGTCGTCACCGCTGTCGACCACCAACGCCGGCGCCGCCGAAGGGACGAGCGCGCGGGTGGATGAGGCACCTCACACGAGCAGGGGCACCGGCGCTGCTGCGGCCACCTCCGCCTCCCAGGTGCGCGCGCGACGCATCAACGTTGAGGAGATCTGCGTTACTGCTAATAACGAGGGCGAGGACAAGAACATTGGCCTCGGGGATTGGCATTTCTTCTGGATGCACGTAAGGCGCGTCCGCCACACGGTCTGCTCCAGCTCCTTCAGGTGGCAGGAGCAGCAGATCATCAACCACTTCCCCGATCATGCGGAGCTGACCCGAAAAGACCTCATGTACAAGAACATCAGGCGCTACTTGCGAGAGCACCAAGCGGACAACTACGCCCGGCTGACACTGCACACCGCCACCGATTGGGTCTCCGCTTCGGCCCACGCCGCCGATGCCGAGGGCGCAGCAGGCCCGTCCGCGTTCGCGTTCGCTGGCGGTGAGCGCAGGCCGCCGCTCTCTGTCAAGTCGTTCTGCTTTGCCGACAGCGTTCCGCTGACGTACAACATTCCAAACGACATGAGCATGTTCAAGGAGAAGTTCCAGCGGCGCCGCGGCACGCAGTGGATTGTGAAGCCGACGTCGCGGTCACAGGGCAAGGGTATCTTCATCATCGACGACGTCCGCTCCCTGCAGCGGTGGATGTCTGAGAAAAAAGAGTCGGAAAACATGGCCTCCTTCCTGGCCACTAGCCCCTCTAACCGAGCTAGCTGGGTCGCGCCGTCGGTCCTGCAGCAACAGCGCGCCGCAGTTCCGAGCAGCATAGAGTCAGCACCGGGTGCAGCGAGCGGCGGCAACGGATGCTCGCTGGCGAGCCCAACCTCCCCTCACTTCAACGCCACCAGTGCAGTGACGTCTCAAACCGCAGTCGGCGCCGGTGGCAGCGGCGGTGGGTCGCTTGGCTCGTACATTATCAGCCGCTACATCTCCAACCCGCTGCTGATCGGTGGCAAGAAGTTTGACCTGCGCCTGTACGTTCTTGTCACATCCTACAAGCCTCTCGTGGCGTACCTGCACGAAGACGGCTTTGCCCGATTCTGCGCGACGCGATACGCTGGCAGCAGCCTATCCCAGGAGGACCTCGGCTCCCACCTAACGAACGTCGCCTTGCAGAAGGGCGACGAGCATTACAACACCTTGCACGGTGGCAAGTGGTCTTTCCAGAACCTGTTCCTGTACGTGCAGAAGAGCTACGGCCCGTACACGGCGGAGGGCATGGTGAAGAACATTCAGTTTCTCATCTACCACTCGCTCAAGGCGGTGGAGCCGGTAATGTTCAACGACAAGCACTCGTACGAGCTCTACGGCTACGACATCCTCATCGACGACCACATCAACCCCCACTTGATCGAAGTAAACGCGTCGCCGTCCATGTCGACGACGACGTTGTCGGACCGGCTGCTCAAGGAACAGGTGCTGACAGATACCATGAAGATAGTCTTTCCTCCTGGATACCCGGCGAGCAATAAGGGGATGCCGTACTGGGAGTACCGTCTTCGCACCGACCTGACGACGCGGCAGAAGACGGGCTTCAAGCTGTTGCAGTTCTAGGCTACACAGCTGGCATTCTTACCTTGTGTGTGATGCGTGCGCGTCGGAGGATGCGGGGTGGCTGCGACGCAGCAGCCGATTCCACTGGCCGACCTCGGAGCACGACTATCGGTGAATCTGGGACTTTCTCTCTCTCTCTATACATGTGTGTGCGTGTGCGTGTGTGCATGGTTGTGGGAGTAATGAGGCACACGTTGTTGCTGCACGCATTTTTGGTTATCAAGGATCGTTCCTGTGCTTCTCGTGTCTTGCTTTGTTCTGCACGACCATGCGTTGGTCGCGCGTCAGTACCGCACAGCTGATTGACGCTCTCCTTTCCTGCACAGGAAGGCAAGGGAAGCTGTAGAGCAGCGCAGGCAGCGAGTGTTCCAGTGTCTCCGCGCGTGCGTCCGCCTGCCTCTCGTGCTACGCGATGACCGCCCACATGGGTGATTGCGCGCACAAGCGGAAAGTGGGGCGGGAGAAGACAACGAACAAGCGTAGGGAGAGAGTGCCCGCCATCTACGCGGATCCGCCGTCACCGCCGTGTCGCAGTGCTTCGTCCGTTGTGTGGCCGCACCCACACCCGCACGCCCACTGCCGTTCTTCCGTCTTGTCTCGCCATCCCTTTCCCCCGCTTTCTTCTCTCCCTGCACGTCTGCCACGAAGGTCGTCCTCTGGTCCAGGCCTGACAAAGACACCGCAGCTGCGCTCCCCCCCCCGCTACGCTGCACCTATCACAGAGTCGCACTGACGCACGCACACATTTTTCACTTCCATCACTGGCGCCGTGCTAGCAACGAAAGGCGGCGCGCTGCGTTTTCGCTGAGGCGTCTTCGTCGTTGCCCTTCCACGTGCTCCCGACGCGCGTGCCGTTGTCTCCGTGTGTCTGACCAGCCGCAGCATTACTACGAGGAGGCGTGGAGGCAGGCAACGCCGTGTAAGCGGGACATCCTTTTCCTTTTCTTTCTCGCCTCCCTCGCGCGTTCAGTTCCACGCGCGATCGCCGTTACCTCTTTTTTGGGTGCTCTCTGCCGATTGATCGCTGGAAATTTCTGAAGAGCCAGTGGAATAGCCGCCACTTCGCTTGAAGAGGGGCAACACGCACGCTCACTGGTACCTGCGCACGCACACGTGCACAGCTGGTCCACCGTATAGCTGCAATCCGCTTCTGCAGCATAGGCCAGCGCGGGGTTGTCGTTGTTTTGCTCTCCTTTTTTATGTGCTGGTGCCGTGTCACGCCACGCACGGTGGCCCGATCGCGATTTCAGGCCCTCCCTCTCCTGCTCTCATGTGCTGCAGTCGTTGCATGCCGACCGCCTCTGCGTCTGCGTCTGTCATCACCACCAGCCCCGCCATCACGCCATCACGCATACGCACACACACACATACAGCTCTCCTTCTTGCTGTTCTTTTACTGTCTTTCATACTTGCTTGCTGGCCGCGGACTTTGTGTGTCCTCATCATCTTCAAACTACATCACCCTCTTCTGCCGTGGACTTCTCCGTACTCTTGTGTGTGTGCGCGTGTCGCCAAGTGCTCGCAGCGCCTCTGGGGTCGCACTGGCTCAGCATCCGCAAGCGGCAACACCGCACGAAAAGAACACAAGAACTCGCCTCTACCTCCCTCCTTTTAGCTCTCTCCGCCACCCCCCCTTCTGACGTTGGCTCGCACTCCTTCCTCCGGGGATCGTCGGCCTTGGTGTTTCGTGCCAGCGAACCTCTATTGATCGGTCGCGCTCTATGTCTTGTCTCTCCACCGCCCTGCTCCTCGCTGAGCTCCCCCCTCCCTTCCTCCCTCCCTCCCCTCTTTTTCTCTCTTCTCTCGTAGTTGCCGTCGTGTAGGAGCGGTTTCTTCACGTGCACTGTGTCTTGCCTCGAGCATCAGCCGCACTTGTGCGCTAGTCGGTGCGCATCGCAAATAGTGAGTATTGTAAGTAGCAGTGGACTCTTGTCCCGTTAGTAGTAGACTGTATTGGCCTCACGTAGTGGTGCTCGGGGCGACGCCGGATACGTGCGCCACCTCTTTACCTGTTTCTGTGTGTGTGTGTCTGCCCTTCAGCGGCAGCAGTCCTTGTGCCCTCATTCTTTCGTGGTTTCTGTGTTGTACCCCGCACGCATTCTTCTTCCTCCGCTTCCGCTTGGTCTCTCCTGCGCGATTACTTGCTCAGCTTCTCATTTTCTTGTGTGCCGTATTCTGTGTGTACCAGTCGGACCGACTCCCCGCCTCCGCTCAGCTGCCTCTCCCTGCGATATACTCATCGAATTCTTCGTCTCTGGTATGCTCTTCGACTCGCGCCTCCGCTCCCGCTTCTCGCCCAGCGACGCTCTTCCAGATACGCTAGCGGTCGATGCGATCGACAGCTGTTTCTCCCATGCTGTCGCACTTCCCATGGAAGCGCAGCGTGCTTGTGCGTTCTGGCCTTGGCGTCGTCTCTGCTCGCGTGAGGCACACCGACGCGGCGGGAGTGCGTCGGCGCCGCTTGCTTTATCCGTGCATCTCGCTTGCCAGTAGCATATCATGCCATCTAACCTCGACGCGTCAGCTGTTCAGCAGCTGGTGGATTTCAAAATCAGGGCCGACAACTACGGACGGCCAGAACTCAACAGCAGCAGCGTGCGAGGACTCCAGTGCAACGGAATCGGACACTTCTTTGATCGCTGTACAGGCATCTGCGTTGGCAAGCGAAGTTCAGCAACTCCACCAGCAGGTGAGCGATCTCAAGGAGGCCCTTGAGGATAGTCAAGAAGCTCTCAAGCAGCTCTTGATCTTGTCCGCGTCGCAGACGCCGCATCCAGCGTGGGGAACCGCCGCAGCGGCAGATGCGTCGACACCCGCGGCTACCACCGCTTCTGCTTCAGTCCCATCTCTGGACGGTTGTCGGCACCGACAAGGCGCCTGCTGTGTTGTGCGCACGAGCGAGGAGCTCATGAGCGCCCTGCGCGGACACGGCAGCGAGCGCGCCTCGCGCACGGTACTACTGGACGGGAAGCTGTTCATCCTCGACCCCTACGCTCCCATTGTAGTCAACCGAACACGCGTGTCCATTGTAGGAAATAACGCTATCATCATTGGGCGAATCGCCGTGAAAGGCTGCGGCGCGCTGCTGTCCGCCTCGGATGTCTTCTTCCTGGAACCAGGCGACATGTTGCACCGGAGCACGACCCATAGCGGTGACGACGAGGCCTCCGCTACTGCTGCTGCTGAGGTGACGGCGCCGCTCTGGATCAACCCAACGGGCCGAAAGGAGAAGGGTGCTGCCGAGTTCCTCATGCCGGTCATCAGTGCCACCGTCGGCGCCGGTGTGCACCTGAACCGCTGCACGCTGAGCAGCGGCCGAGATGGCGTCTATCTGGGCACGGGCAGCTACTGCACCCTCAACCGCGTTCGTATCGTGAACTGCATCCGCGGGCTGTATGAGGGGGTTGGCTGCCGTACCTCAATGCTGTCGGCGTGCACGTTCCAGTCCAATCGGTATCACATGGTGCTGCTGGGGCCCAACAACGCTGAGCGAGCCGCGCGGATGTTCCGCGGAGCGTCGGGCGCTCGCACTGCGGCGGTGGCGAGCCCGAGCGGTGCAGCGGACGCGGAGGGGACAGCTTACTCGGTGGTGTTCACGAGCGCTGCCTCGGCTGCAGACATCCTCGCGCTCGGCTTCACCAGCGACGGTGCCATTGCGACGCAGCAGACGAAGGCGCAGGTAGTGCTGCAGCATTGCCCTATCACAGACGTTTACAGCGACTGCTGGTGCGATGGGGCCAAAGTGGAGCTGTCTGCGCAAGACGCGACGGCCGGGCTCAGTGACCCTCTCTTCTAGGCTGTGCCTGCGGACGCACACTCGAACCAGCATGAGCATGTGGGCGAGGGACGCTTCTGCATGCCTGCACAGATGTGTAGGGGAGCTGCCACGACACGCGCGGGTGTCTTTGGTGGCTTGCGTCGATGGTTTGTCTGTTGGTGCTGCTACTGCTGGTGCTGGCTGTCCATGACGAACGCCGCCCCGGTCTGAAGAAACGAAGGCAGAGCAGCCACGAAGAACTTAGCACATCCTTCGCAGGGAGCCTCTTCCCTCTTCCCTCTTTCCGTCTTCGCAGGCGTGGTGCAGCTACTGGCCTGTGGATTCCCGTCCTGCGCACGCACCCTCCCTCCCCTGCCGCCATCTCTCTCGTGCGCCCTTGGACTTGCAGCGCGACATGCGGAGGCAGGAAGGCTGACGGCATCGCAGGCGCCGACTCCGCCGTCTCTGCCTTCCACCATTCCCTCCCGCTCCCCTCGTCATGTCATGGGGGTGCTGGCACCGCCTTTGCGCGTCCAAGCGTATTTCTCCCGGCGGCTCCTCAGCGTCGCCCTTCACACTCTGCGCCATTCTGAGGGCCCTCCCACCCTCCTTCGCCCCCTCTCTCACCCATTCCTCGCGTGCGGCTGGCAGACATTCACACCCGCGCGCACACGCACACGCACACACACACACACACACACACATACACACACCACACACACATACACAAGCACACAACACGAAAACGCATCGATCGGGGGGCTTGATGCGTGTCTCTGCCTTACGGACTCGCTCCTCCCTCTGCGCATCCCCCTCCCCCTCCTCTGTTTCTTTCTGCCGCTGGCTCGACTGGCCTCAATGGAGGACATCGGTGCCGATCGTTTTCTAGTGCTCTCCGGCGAGTTTCCGGGCGAGGGCGTGTGGTGCTGGGCCAGAACGTACACGGAGCTTGTCAAGTGCGTGCGGACTGCCTGGGGCTCCGATTTCAGGCCTGTCTTCAAGTACAAGTTACCGTGCATCCTAACAGACGCGAACGCTCACACTCGCTGCGAGGTAGCTGAAGAGAAGCCACCGCCGCAAGAGGAGATACTCATCGAGGAGGCAGTGGGCGCCGGTCTTTCGGCGTCCACCCCACACAAGACTCGCCCTTCTACGTGCCTCGTCGTGCTCAACGATGCGGACGACTTCCACTTGTGGAGACGCGGCGGGGCGTATGTATCGGCGGCAGACGCGGCAGCTTCTCCCGCTGCAACGACCAGGGATGTGCGAGGCGACTTCGTCCACCATCATGGGCCACCCGCGGGCTCGGCTGAGGAGATAATGCACACGGTAGCGCACCATATGGACTACCATCGGCTCGCCTCGGAGGCATGCACCGCAGATGCGAGTGCCACCGCCACCGCGACCACGACGACTGCCGCCGCGCGCGAGGAGGGCCACAAAGAGCGCGTGTGGAAGCCGCGTCCGCTCACGTCCACGCTCTACGCATTTCGCTCTGGTGTGCCGTCCACGGGCCTCCTCCACGCACCCCAGCGGCAGTACAACGGCAGCAGTGCATCCAGCGAGAGAGTCCGCACGCGAGCCAGTCCGCCGGTGCGGCGCGCCGACGCCGACGTCATTCAAGTTCCGCTGCAGTGCATCCTGGACCCGGCCCTCATCCTTCGGCTCAATGTGACGGTGGTGTTGCGGCACAGCGCCGCGCCGGCGGAGGTGGTTCTCTTTTCCAGCCACACACCATCCGGTCAAGGCAATCTTCCCTGGGGTGCTCTGTGTGTCAAGGCTCGCAACGCGTGGGGGGTGCACGCGCCCCAGTTCCGCTACGTCGACCTCACCAACGGCGTCACGCAACTGCTCATCAACCACGTCAACGACTACCGCGCATGGTGGCAGCAGATGCGGCTGACGAACTGTGAGCTCTTGGTCGTGGAGCAGGCACCGTCGGCGACGAGCGGCTCCGCATTTGCATCTGCGGAGGCGCAGACGGCGATCGGTCGTTACTACGAGGAAGAGTGGCCGGTGGAGCGGTACTCCTCTTCGAAGAACGTGGTGGAGCTCGTGCGTGAGTTGAAGGCGCTTGAGCGGGAGGAGAGAATGGCGGCTGTGCAGAGGCTTGGAAGAGCAGTAACGGCGCCGGCCAACGGCGATCTCACCGCCTCCGCAAGGGCTGCGACGCCGCGACGACCCACCCATACGTCATGTGAGTCCCCAAAGATCGACGCAGCGCCGGCACCCTCTAGCGAGACGGCAGCCGTGGCATCGATGGCAACGCTAGCGGAATCGCGGACCCTCGACCCGTATCGCCCACTGCTGCTTCAGAAGCCGCAGAAACCCTTATCGATGACATCCACCCCGAGCCACGGCCGGTGTTGCTCCACGCCTTCCACGGTATCATCCACCGCCACCACACCCTCGCGCGTACCATTGACGATAGAAGAGAAGATCGACGAGGAGATGTGGTGCAGTTTGCTGGACGCCGAGCGCTACGCGCGGCTGATGAAGCTCGTCTCACCGGAGCACCCTGACACTGTTGCCGTCTTCAGTGGTAGTGACCCGGAGCTCGAGGCGACCAGTGAGCGCGTGAGGAGAAGGTCTCCTGGCGATGCAGAAGCGCCGCTGCGACGATCCCGGCAGTGGATTTTTGCAAGACTGACTTCGCCGGAGTCCAAGACAGTGACTGCGAAGGCCACGGCGGGCCACGCCGATGGGCAGGTGCGCACGCCTTTCACTGCCGCTCGTAAGGATGCCGCCGGGGCGGCTGCCACTGCAAACGGGGTCTCTCGCTTGAGCGTGGCGGCCATGCCCGAGCCTATGCTCGATGCACATGTGCGGGCGCGGTCGCACAACGCGTTGCTCTCCCATCACTTTCGCACGCACTCGGCCTACCCGCTCAGCGCACGGGGGATCGGGGCGACGCCGATATGGTAGCAGGCAGGCATCTGCTGTCTTCTTTGCCGCCGAGGTGGTCGTTCTCTCTATTCCCCCCTCGTTTTATCTCTCTCTCTCTCTCGATCTGAAGCTTCAAACGTTTTCCTTTTCGGAAACGACAGCAGCTCGGATTGTGCCGCGTTCCCTTTCCATGTATAGTGCATCATCACTCTCCCTTGCCTCCTCGCTGTCCTCGCCGTCGCCCACCGACTCCATTATCTCGGCATACAGACGTGCAGGCACAGACCCTCCCCCCTCCCCCCGCACACGCGCCCTTTCGCGTGTTGACGTACGTGGGGTTCTCGATGTTTCCTTTCGTTGTTGTGGTTTCCCCTTCTTTGCTTCGAGTGTGTTGCTTGGTGCGTGGACGTCAAGGGCTCCCACATGCATGCGCCAGCGGACAGTGCCGATGTGCACACAGACAAGACAAAACCGTCTCGTGTCTTTCCGTTGCATCTCTACCGGATCTCTCGTTGCTGTCACGACATCATCGGCTTTAGATGATGGGAGCAGTGCACGAGCGCGCCCACTTCGCATATGCGCCTCTCTTCAGTTCCCTTCTCAACTTCCCGTTTTTTTCTTCTGTGGATGCGCGGTGTCGCAGTTGTGGGCCTCGGTCTGTCCGTCTGCGCGACTGCATTGCACCGCCTGCGGTGGAGAGCCTCCGTCAGTGAGGTGGTGGGGCGGGGGCTGCGACGGCATTTCGCTTCTCTTGCTTACTGTTTAGTAGTGTCTCGCCTTGCATGGTTTACCGACTTGGCCACCGCTCCCGGGAGCCAGGATGACATCCCCTGCAACCGCGCGACGCGATGCGGCACTCGACGACGAGGGCTCCTCCGCGGCGGCTGTCTAAAACCAAAGGAACTCCGATGTGGCGCTTACGAGGCGACGGGAGACCATCCTCGCCTGGCTGCGCAAGCGCTCTCAAGCACGGACGGCATGGTGGGTCACACTGCAGGCAACGCGCGCAGACGGTAGCAGAGCACGGGTGATGAATGAAAGAGGCGTGACGAGACCCAAGACGAATCAGCCCTACCATGCATGCGTGCGAAGAGCATGCGGTGTCTCCTACGTTCGACCGGGCCTGTACGAATATGAAGCACAGATGCCGGAGGCATGGCGAGAGCCCCCCCCCCCTCAGCTGCACCACGGAGTCCTCCAGACCCCCGTGTGGAGAGTCTCCACACCACTTTGTGGAATGCCGCGGCTGGAGGCGAGTGAGGGCAGAAGCATGACATCGAGGCAGTGTGGACGGGATATCAGAGGGCCCTGGCCGGAGGCTGGCCAGCGTACTCCTCGAACCCATGCGGCATGCGCCTGGACCACCCCCTGTTGCCTGCACCACGCCCGCCCACCGCCTCCAGCCCTCAAGTAGGGCCTTGGATGCTGCGTGCTCGGGTTAAGGCATGTCGTCCGCGCGAGTCTCTCCGTCTGGCGCCGATCGGGCAGCACGCATGGGAGAAAGAGATGGGAAAGGACAGAGAGCCCGCAAGACGTGTGACCCGATTCAACGGCAGGGCGGCTCACCCATGACGACGCAGGATGTAGCCAGGGGTGCCACAGCGGTAGGTGGGTTGCGGTTGTATGTGCATGCGTATGCTAGCTTGTTGGCGATGAAAGGGTGCGCTGAGGGAAAACCGTTTGCGCCGTGTCGGCGGAGCGGGACGACAGCGAACGCCGCAGCCTCACGTGCTTCTCCTCCTCGTGTGGATGGTGCTCCCGGGCGACTGAGCTCAGGGCGGCGGCACGAGCATTACGATGTCGGCTCTGGTGGCCGGATCGAGGCGCACCTTTGATTTGTGCCCGCGTCTCTCTTAGCGCACCGCCACGTGCTGGCGCGCACCCAAGCGCGGTCGCCAGCGCAAGCACAGCCGGGCAGAGCCGCGTCTTTCTTCACCACTATCACCCTCTTCTTCTCGTCCACGCCTCTCTCGACCCTCTCTCCCGACCAGAAGCTCGTGGACACCACCTTCGTGCCAGACCTCGGCGTAACCTCCCTCCTCCTCCTCCCCCTTACACACTGACGCTTCCAAGCATCATGTCGGACCCGGCTGCGCGCGAGGGGGCGCTGCCGTCACCGCCAAGGAGCCCGCCTGGCTTATTGTCGAGGACGACTGCGGATCCTGCGGCTGCCGCTTCGCCTTCCGACCTCTCCGGTTGTGCGAGTCCAGCACTAGCCACCACGATTGAGGCGGGCTGTGCGAAGCGTTGCCGCGACGGTGCCAAGAGTCTCCTCTCCTTCACACCGTTCCGAATGGCGGAGAAGCGGTACAAGCTGTACGAGTTCTCGCGGCGCGAGACGCGTCGTCGACCACCGCCTCCGGAGACGGACCTGACGGATGTGGTGCAGCTTCACGACCTCGATCGCAACACGGATGAGAACAAGCGACTCATCCACCGGGTCGTTCTGCCACGAAAACCACAGCACAACGACGGCGCGTCGCTCTCGGCGGCGGACGAGGCGCAGCCAGGGAAGGAGGTGTTGTGCTACACTTTTGCTGGCGTCCCTGGCCTTCTGCTGTTCCCGGGCGTGCTGAGCGAGGCGGAGCAGCAGCGCTGGTGTAGAGAGGCGGTGCTCGACTACGCCGATTCGGCGAAGCACCCGAACATTCTCAGCACCCACGCCAAGGCACCGCAGAGCACGTCCTGCTATCAGCCCCCCATGCGGTGGGCCACGCTCGGGTACAGCTATGAATGGACGCAGAAGGTGTACTGCCGCGATCGCTACTCGACGTTTCCGTCTGCACTGCGTACGCGGATGTGCGATCTCGTCTCGCTCGTGGCAGGGGTGCGACAGGACGGGTTCTGCTGCGCCTACCCTGACGTCTATGAGCCCCAGACGGCGATCGTGAACTACTACCCTGTCGGGTCGATGATGATGTGCCACCAGGATATTAGCGAGGAGACGCTGGAGCAGCCGCTGATGAGTTTGTCACTGGGCTGCTCCGCCATTTTCTTGATGGGCACGCAGTCTCGCGAGGATGCCCCGTACGCGTTTCTTCTGAGAAGTGGCGATGTTGCAGCCTTCACGGGGCCCTCGCGGTCGGCGTTCCACTCGATACCACGCATCCTCGACGATTGCCCTGCGTACCTGACGTTGCCGGAGGATGAGCTGACGGAGGCGGAGCGGCACCGGTACCAGCAGCACGCCTACTGCGCGCACCCCACCCCCGACGGAAGCTTCTCGCGAGTGGAAAAGGCGATGATGACGGCGGAGGGGCAGGAACGGTACTGGCGCCTCTGCATGCGGCACATGCGTGTCAACATCAATGCACGGCAGGTGTACAATGAGCGGTGCCCCGCTCTCTTCGGCGCGCCACGCGACCTGGCGCAGGGGAGGGGCGCCACAGGCGCCGGCTGAGAGAGAGAGAGAAGGGAAGGGGGGGGGGAGGCGCATGCGTCGAGTGCGAATGCAGCGGCGTTTGTTGTCTCGCGTGACAGCGCGAGCACATCTTGATGTTGCTTTCTCTTTGCCCTCTTGCCCTCGTCCCCTGGAGGGCCTCATCGACGGCGTCGCTGTCACTGCTGTCATGTGTGTTCGCAGCACAGACTGTTTCCCCCCCCCCCCCCCCTCCAACCCTTCCCCCCCTTCCCCCCCCCTCCACCCACACACACACACACGCAAGGACGACAGAACAGCGCAACGCCGTGGGTGCCAAACACGCACATGCCGGAACTCACGCACAAGTGCGCGCGCGGGGGGTTTGTGTGTGTGTGCCGCGCCAACGTTGCCTGCGGTTCTCATGCTCTGTAAAGACGGAAAAGGTTAGAGGAGAGATGACCCTCCCTCAACCCTGTGTGCGCCACCCCGCCTCTTCGAAAGCACCCGCCGGCAGCAGGTATCCTCCTCGTCGTCTCCCTCGTCTGTGCGTATGCACGCCGCTCTTACTCCCCCCCCCTCGTCTCGCCCTTCTCCGTCTCGCGCTGTACCCTGGTAAACTCGTCCTTCATCCCATCTTCATTTTTCCGCGTCAAGTCGAAGTACGGACTCGTCACCGTTTCCTTCGCGCGCGCGCACCCCTACACGCCGCCAACTTGACAGGTGGCGTTGGCGACACACCTGCGCTTTACGTTTTCTTTTTATGGCGTGAATGTGTCCTCTGGTCGGAAGCCTGTGGACCCCCCTCCCCGCTCGCTGACGGGGAGCGGCCAGCCGACCTCACCATCACAAAGACGTCTCTGCGTGCGCTCGTCGACCATCGCTTCTTGTTCGCCTCTCCACCTTCCCCCGCCCACCCACCCACGGGCACGCACCACGACACTTAAAGGGTCGGACGCAGAACTGAAAGATGCTCTTGGAGGTGTTCGTTGACCCGTTCGTGCTGTTCTGCACGTTGTGCATCCTGTCGCTGTTGTTTGTCGCCCGTGACGCGCTGACTACCGAGATGGTGCAGGCGTGTTTTAGGGAGCCAAGCACGACCTGCGCCCTGGCCGCCGTCCCCGCTGCGTGGCTGATCGGCGTCGGGTGGCGCTGGCGCGTTCATCGCTCCCTCCGCCAGCGAAAGGCATACCAGGAGGCGCACAAGTCTGAGATGGATTCTCATGAACTGATCAACGACGATGGCATGATGGCGCTCCCCTCACTTACGGGGAGCGCACCCGCGCGCAGTGGTACCTACTGAACGGCATAATCGTACGTACATATGCTCATGGACGGCTGCGTCGGCGTCTTCAAGACAAACCCGCTGCTGACGGAGAACTACACAAAGGTCGACGCGCGCTACGCGAGCGAGCTTGGCAGCTTCAACGGCTCGGCCATGCACGTGGTGTCGCTCATGGAGTTATTCGTCAAGGGCCCTCTGTGCGTGCTCTTGTATTGGGCATTCCAGGTGCGTTACCCCATGCGCGACGCCCTCGAGTTTTTCGCGTGCGTCACGCAGGCGTACGGCACCATTGTGTACCTCGGCCAAGAGGCTATCAGCGGAGCACCGAACCTCGACGTCGACCACGACCTCACCTTCAGCCCACACCACCTCTTCTACTTCTGGTTCGCAGTCGTCTTCGGCTGTGTGCTGTATCTGCTGGTACCCGCCGTGCTGGGCTGGCGCAGCTACGTGCAGCTGCGCAACCATTGCACTTTCCCCATGCAGCACCACTACAGTCGCCGCAGCGATGGGCGCCGCAGTGGCATCCACCTGGCCCAGCACATGTGAGCACGGTGGTAATGTGAGGTGGACGAGGGCGGGGTTGATGGAAGGCGACACTCAGGAGTGTCTCCAGGGAATAGCAGTACCGTGTCGGAGGACTAGCTCGCATCTGTCGGCCGGCAAGTCGACCACCAGATTACGAAGACTCCACGTTCTGGGACCAGCCCACGCGCGCTTCTGCTCGTGCTCTTCCTCAGCGTCGGGGGCGCGCGCGGACATGATAGAGGCATGCCTTGCACTATCCTGTATTGTGTTTCTTTTGCGTGTGTGTCTGTCGAGGCCTGGCCTCACGCCACTTGCCACGACTGCGACTACCACAGAGTGCCCCTTGCACAGCAGACGGCACCATCCATTTCCGCCACCGCCACCGCCGACGCGCGTCGGGTCTGACGAGGTGACGGGGGTAATGCTGTGCAGCTGCGTGTTCGCGGCCTCTCCGCTCCTTGTCTGTCCTTCGTCTCTCGTCCTTGTAACTCCACCGTTCTTCCCATCCGCTCTTTCCTCGCTATCAGCCTCGCGGGGGTCGCACCGTGATTTGGGCCACGTGTGCTGACGTCTGCTTTGTTCGAGGGCGTATTCGTGCACCCTTTGCATCGCGCGGGATGCGAGCAGACTCGGGTACTCGCGCATCTCCCAAGGCCACTGCCCCCGTTCCCCCCAACTCCGACTCCCACTCCTACTCTTCCCTTTCGCGTACACGTCCCAGCACGGGCAGACGTGACGCACGCAATGCACGCCACGCTTCTGCGCAGTGGGATACGCACGGTGGTGCCGCCCCCAAAGGCCTCGCCGCTGTACCGATTTCTTCGCGAAAGTACGGCGCAGAGCGTACTCGATGCGGACAACTCTACGAAGATGGCGAGTGAGCCCCTGGCCAGCGTGCTGCCGAAAGGGTCCTCGACGGAGAGCCACGCCTTGCTCTCATCGCTGCCGGTGGGTGTGTTTGAGGGCCTGAATCGACATGTCTGGGTGGATAGTAAGCGCAGCTTCTGCTACCTCTGCCAGGAGACAGTGGGTAACGTTACAATCCACAGCAGCGACCGCGATCACACCAGCATGCTGTTTTTCCTTCTGCTCTACACGGCATACCCGAGACACGACTTGTTGACCGAGGCGGCGCGAGCCCCGACGGCAGGAGAGAGGGCAGCCGTTGTGGTGAAAGATGGGAGCTGCGCCTCACAAGCGTCTCTGTCGGCCGAGCACAGCAGAGCCGCGGGTTTGCCTCGGCCGATGTCCGCCTCGAGAAGCAAGGCCGTCCCGCTGTTCACCCCTAAGCATGTCCTCAGCGGGGCGAAACGGGACTTTCCATCTCTCTTCCGCTACGCCACGGACTGCCGCACCACGGACCGCCTACACGTCGTCGACGATGCCGTGCGCCGTGCCGAGCTAGAGGCGCTCTTGCTGTACCTGGCGCACCCACCGCACCAGGCGCTCTCGCACGTTCTGCAAGGCCAAAGCCCGAATGGATACTGGTACAACGGGGAGCGCATGTGGAAGGCGCACATCAGCCGCATCGTCGCACAACTGTACCCACCCATGTCGGCTGGCATGATGACCAACTTCACCCAGAAGTGCTGGGGCCGCACTAACGGGGAGCGGCTGTACGACGCACTCTGCCTGCACCGCATCAAGGCCTACCACGGCTGGGGCCCCTTCGAGAGCAAGGAGCGCAAGGCCTTCTTTCTAAGGCATCTAATCTGGGAGCTGCTCTGTGTCGAGGTCCGCGACGAGGTATCAGAGGAGGCAAAACTGTTGACGTCGCTGGCTCTTCGGCGGCTTGCGTTCGAGATGGTGTTCCTGCAGTCAATGGACTACATGGATCGAGTGCAGCGTGTGCACGAGCTGCTGGGCAGCCCCTCGCTGGAGGAGCTCAAAAACCTTAACGCGCTCTGACGGACACATCCCGCACGCACGCACCCGTCACCAGAAAGCCTTGTGCTTCCTTGTGGTGGGGAATGCTGCACACGGCTCTGTCGTAGTCTTGGCTGTGGCGCGGGATGAAGGATGAGAGGGTGAGAGAGCGAGCGACGCCGGCGCAGGTGCGGTCAGTGTATGGCTGTTTTGCACACTGCAGTGAGTGTAGGCACAGCCCCGCCCGCAACTCCTTCCTAACACCATCCTGTGGCCCCCCCTCCCCTCCCACTTGCCGTCATCTGTACTTTGTTGCCGCGTCGTCGCTCGTGTTTGGTGCACCGTTATCCCTCTGTGTGCACTTCGTTACAGACTTACGCCCCTCCTCCTCCTCCTCCCCCCCTTGCGATGCCGATGTGCCTGCGCCGTAGTGCGACGCAAGCGTATCGTTGAAGCGTAAAGGGGATTCGGTCGGGCCTATGGTGGTGGCCGCTGGCGAGGGTGGGGGCGCCTTGTGGCACCGAGCCACCGACTGCCCCAGAAAAAGAGAAAACGAAGGGGTGAAGGATCGCGGTGGAAGAGTTGATGACACGTTTCCCTGTAGTGACGCACGAGGAGCGCCCACACAGCGGCGTCCTTCGTCGCTCGCTTCCTCTGCTCGACGCAGCTGTCGTCTTGCCTCTCTCTGATGCACCCTCACCAACGCGCAGGTCACACGAATCGCGAATGCAGTTCACCTGCCTGGCACTGACAGACGCGCACTGCAAACGTGTGCGAAACATGTCTCCTTTCATCCTCTCCTTCACCCACATCCACCGATCCGTCTCGCTCTCTTCGTCGTCCGCTTCGCACTGGACTTCTCCCCTCCGACTCATCGCCCTACGCCCTCACGCATGCACATCTATGCATACATGCACATCAACTGTGCACACAGTACACAGGGCGTGTGCGGCGCACGTGTGTTCCCCTCCCCTCTCGCCCCCTCCAACTCCCCTCCATTGCACACACGCAAGCGGATCTGCTCGCCTTTCTTCTTCGTAATCATCACTATTGCCTTGCGTGCGTGTGCGTGTTCTCTTTTCTAGACTCGGTTGTTGTGCAGCCCGTGGTGTGAGCGCGGCGTGCGTCGGTGCGCTCTTGAGGGCTGCCCCACTCTCTTGCTTTGGCCTTTCCTTGCTGCAGCGCGTATCGTCGCGTTGAAACGAAGGCACCGCCGCCATCACGTAGGTACAGACGACAGGGGGTGTGATGGGGGGCACCGCAAGAGTGCATCACGCCTTGCTGCCGTCTTTCTCGTCCCCTGTCCTCCTTGTGGGCGCCCGCTGCTGACAACGTCTGTCCATCGAGGGCGGCGCACATTCTACGCCATGTACATCCTGGAGCTCAACTACGGGGATGGCGAGATCCACCGGCATTTTCTGCTGCCGGACCAGACATATACGCTGGGCAGGAAGACGTGCCGAATCCTGCTTCCAGCGGCTGAACCGTCCATCTCGCGCCACCACGCCACGATCTTTGTAGCAGCGATGCCCCGCTATAGCGTCCTGGACCCCTCAGCGCAGCTGGAGATCCGCATCGAAGATGTATCGAAGCACGGCACTTTTGTCGACCGCGAGCGCATCGGCAAGGGCAACTCGCGATTCTTGTACCCGGAGGACCGTATTCGACTCGGCCTTCGCGTCACGGCGCGAATCATTCCGGTGATGCTCGTGCTCGCCATCTCGCCAGACTTAACAGACGCAAGTTTAGACTTAGTGCTGGACGCGTGCGTGCACGTTGGCGCCCTCGTCGTCGAGGACTCCATCCCGGCACCACTTTCGTACTACGAGCAGCACATCAACTGCATCGGCTTTCTGTACGTTGCAGAGGACAGCTTCAGGATGGAGGAGACGATGATGACCGCACTCGGGCACGGTTACACGCTCGTGACGCCACACTACATTGCTAATTTGGTTCGCAGCCTTGAGAAGAAGAGCACGCTGATGCCGGGAGAGTTTCCGTCGCCCTCCTCGCCACTGCCGGCGTCTCACACGCTGCGCGGTGTGCATTACCGCCGCCCCGCCCATACCTTTTTCTCCGTCACGGAGTTCCTGTCTATTGGCCGCCCGATGATGGCCGAAATCTTCCGCGACTGCACGGTTGTGCTGCTAGAGAGCGCCCTGGAGGAGATCTACAGTGGGGTGCTGCGCCTGTTTGGTGGCACCGTAGAGGCGGTGGCGCTGGATGCCATCGATGCGTGGCGCTCGCGGCAGTCGTCCTCACCACCGTTCCCGCTGACCACCGTCGTGCTCGTTGGTGAGGCGGACTTCCGCAGTGTGTCGAACGAGGTCATCGAGCGCGGCGGTGGTCGGGGGGTGTTCTCGACGGAGCACGCGCACCCCGTCATCTGCGGCTATCTCACCATGTACAAGTACGGCGTCTGCCTCATACCAGAGGAGAACGTGCACCTCGCGCTTTACCGTAATGACCTCACGGAGCTGAATGCGAAGCCGACATCGCGCTACCTCCAGCGCACCGCCGATGACTTGCTGGCCGATGCGGCGCCGTCGTCTGCGGACGCTGCCCCGCTGCTCAGGCGAAGCGGAACGTTCACCGGCTCGAGCTCAGCCAGCCGCCGGGGCAGCACCACCCGCGTGTCGGAGTCGCCGGCTAACGCGTCAACATCACCAGCGGCTACGATCGACCCGGCACCGGTCCTTGCCAGACGTTCGCGCGAGCCCTCCTTCCATGCCGGCTACTCGCCTAGTCGGGCAGACAAAGATGGCAACGCGCCGGCAGCGGCGCGGCCGGCAACCACTGCCCCGACGGCGGCTACGGCAAGCTCGACTGGGGACGTGCGGAGCTGCGACAGCTCTCGCAGCGCCAGTCCTCATCCCGCCAGCTCTCTCCACTTTGCTCATAGCGCTGGTAGTGAGTCGGCAGCTCAGGAGAAACGCTCGAATAGCGCCTCTGCAGGTTCGTCTCCCTACACTGCGGCCCCAGCCACCACGTCCGTTGCTACGGTGCTGCCATCAGCAAACTTGAACGGGACTAGCCACGCGCCGGATACAGCTACCTCATCCACCCACTCTCTGCTGACGTCGGTGGCGACAACCGCGTCGTTGTCAGCCGGTGCTGGCGGCGGCGGCGGTGCCACCACCGCCTTTCGATGCGGAGACAGGTCTGTCTCCGCAACGTCTGCAAGTACGGCGACGCTTGCCCCGAGCGCGGCGCCGGCGCCGCAGCGCCTGCGCGTCAATACTGCCCGGCGCAACTCGCACCCGTTCTCACTCTCAGCCCGGCAGCGCAACGGTGGCGAGGAGAGCGACGACGAGGAGTGCACCAACAACGGCACCGGCGGCGTGCTGGAGCCTGAGGAGGCGGAGGGTTCTCAGTGGCACCGCCGCGGCGCAGCCTCGTTGACCCGCCGCGCGAGCGGCAGTCTGCGTCGCTCCAGTATAGACAACACCACTAAGATGCTCCCGCTGAGGAGCGAGGGGATTGTGCGCTTGCTCTCCGGTACTGGCTCGGCGTTGCAGCCACCTGGCGCTGCCGCGGCTGGAAGCGCTCGCGGCCACCAGGCATCCACAACACTTGACGAGCGGCCCCAGCGGCGTCCGCATGTAAGCTCCGAGGAACGGTGGTGCAACTCTGCGCGTGGGGTATGGCTCCGCTGCAGCAACACCGAGGATACCGAGAGCTCAGCAGCTAAGGGCGCTGTGCCCCCGCTGACGTCATCGTCTTCCACCTCTCCAGCCACAGCCGGCCCCACGGGCGGCACGACTGCCGCCGTGATGGTACTTCACCGCGCAGGACAGCCGAAGAGCGTCCCTGCGCTAACCACACCCGCAGTCGCCGCACCGGCGGGCGAGCCTGCACCATCAAAACCGAAGCACTCAGAACGCATGAACGGAAACCCGATCGGCAAAGGCAGTGAGACGGCCCATCCGCCTCTCCCCATCCGCCGCGGAGAGCAGCGCTTAGTCAGCACATCAGCTTCAGCACCCTGCTGTGGCCTTGTGCGTCTGAACCCATCTCTCGACCTCGTCCGCAGTGGGAGGTATCACGACAGCGAGCGGTGCACGACGCCGGAGCACGATGTTGTTGTACACACCGCATCGAAGGTAGGTGTGTCGCCTCCGCGGCAGCGCGTCGAAGCGGTGCGCATCGGATCCGCGTCAGGGCGGCGTATGCTGCTCTCCCGCGACTTGGAGCCTTCTCTGCCTTCTCACATCGAACCCGCAGAGGGTAGCGCTGACGATATAGGTAACCCACGCAGCGTCGTGCGGTGCGAATATCTTTGCAATGGCAACCGACAACTGCCCGGTACCGCCGCCCGCCCTGTCTCCGCACGGCGGGCGTCTTCTTCCTTTCAACGCTGTGACAGCTCGCAGATGCGGGAGATGGCCACGCCGTGTCGTCTCATGACCCCGCGCTTGTCCAGCAGCGTACCACGCAGTCGCTCTACCCAGGCACAGGGCAGCGTGCAGCGCAGTTGGTCGCAACTCGCCACAGACGATGGCACAGCGCACAAGACGAGCATCGGTTATTTGAGGGAAGGCCGCAGCGGTGGCGCCTCGGCGCGGCACGGCAGCATTCAGCGACGCCACGGAAGCCCCACCCAAGGCAACGAAGCGTCATGTGCCGCGACGACGTCGTCGAACCTTTCCGTGGCGGCACCGATTCCGGGCCTGCGCAACGGCAGTGTCAACTCAGGCAGGTCTACCACGAATAATGTGACGGTAGAGTCGTACTTGCAGATGAACAAGGAGTTGCACTTGCACTGCCAGAACTTTATGAGCAGCTTCCTCGACAACTTCGTAAGCGACGCGGAGCGGACTGCGCGGTGCGTGGTGCGACAGGCCTACATGGATCCCCCGAGCAAGCAGATGCTGAAGGACGGGGTGGGGCGCGTGTTGGAGTTCTTGTACTACGTCAATGGCACCTACCCTGACATACCAGCCATGTACAGCACCACCAGCACCCGCGCTGCGTGTCATCAAGTGTGGCAGAAATCCCACTACGCCCTCAGCAAGGTCAAGTCCTGCTATAAGGCAGTGAACTGCAAGGTGCCATCGGTGCTAACCCGTGCCTGCGCCGCCCTCAGCACACGTGCTGTGCCACCCCCGCATCACAGGCGACTCACCTCCATCACCGCCAGGGCCGAGGCCGGACCATCGCAGCGCATGAGTGCCTTCTAGGGGAGGAGAACGATGCGCACACCCGCAGACGCAAGAGGGGACGTGACGAAACGCAGCGCGGAGGCGAACCACCAACTGGCGCGTGCACACCAAGTGTGTCTGTCCGTGTTTGCGCATGTCTCTGTTCTCCGTGTCTTTTTCTCGTGTCTGCCGGGGGGAGGGGAGGTGCGCGTGCCTTCTTGTCCGACAAGGTTGTTGATGGTGGTCTCTGCACACCCCTCAGTGGCACTTTTTGCTCGCGTTTCGACTTACTTCGCGCCTTCACCCCTCGGCGTGACGGGCGTGCTCGGGACGAATCCCCGTCAACGGCGAGCGGGCTCCGCCTCTTTGTTTTGCTTCGCGCGCGCGCTCTCTCCTTGTTTGCCTTTGTTTTCTTTCGTTTTTTTTTTGTGTTTTCGTTTGCCGTGTGTGTTTCTGTCTAACGTCTTCATGTCCGCCCGCCGCCGCCGCCACATTTCCCTGAACCTTCATGCCTCCGGGGTGCGTCTGCGTGTGTGCCTACTCGAACAGCACGAGCTGTTTTCAAGGGGCCCCTCCCCCCACCCATCACCTTCGCGCCCTCGCTGTGCGTGCGCGTTGGCGATCGCTCAGGTTGCATCTAGCTTGCGTTAGTAGAACCCGTCGCCTCCGGCCCACTCCTGTAACGCAAATCACATTTTTTTTGCTTACAGCTCCTCCCCCCAATCGCCCGAGCCGCGCGGCTCCGCATCCGCCATGATTGTTGTCGCCGAGCTCGTAGACTGCCGCAGACTCCGTTCTTTTCGGCTCAACTTGGCTGCTGCTCTCACGTCTTCCCCGGCTCTTGCTCTTCGCGTGAGTACTCTGGCATGCACTGTCGAACGCCCTCCTACGGTACAGCAGCGGTGCTGTCGTGGCCGCGCGTGATGCGTGCCACTGGTGGACGGTGTGGCTTGGCGAGAGAGAGAGAGAGAGAGAGTGGACCAGGGCCGTGTTGCGGCAGTGGCTTATGAAGCGATGATGACGCCAAACGCGATACAGCGCACACGCCCCATACTCCCTCCCTTCACTCGCTGCCGTCGTCTCTTGCGGGCGAGCTGGGATGCGCCGCACCCTTTGCAGGTGGTAGTGGCGGGCGTTGCTACGCCGTGCCACGCCGCGGCGCGTCCTTGCTCCATCTCTTCCTCTTAGTTTCGTAGAGCACTTTCTATGTTGATCGCCGCATCCCTTTAGCACTGTGCGCCTGTGCGTGCGTGTGCGTGTGCATGTGTGTGCGTGCGTGTGTGTGTGTGTGTGTGTGTGCCTCTGGCGCACTTCGTCTTGGCTGGTGAATAGAATCCCCGAAGTAAGGCCCCCCCCCCCTCCCTCCCTCCCTCCCGCCCCTTTCCCTATTTTCTGCACTGATGATCGCAGTGCAGGAGGAGGAGAGGGAATCATGAAAGCCAACAAACAATGTCGCGACAGTTGCGCAGAGAAGGTCGTGAAGCGCGACAAGGCAATGCGCACGCACCGCGGAGGAGAGGGGGAACGCAAGAAAAAGGTGGGTGGTGTGGGGGTGGTGAGAGATGTGGTAAACGGTCCCATTCCGCGTTGTGGAGGATGACGCCGGCTACACTTGCTCAGAGTCCTTCTCTCCCTCTGTTTGTGGTGCTGACCTCTGTAGGCTCTCGCCATGCTTGCGCAGACGCCGTTGTCTGCTCTGCTTGTTCTGCCGATAATTGTGTCCATGCTCAGTTCGGCACGTCTCTGCTTTCTCGCTTGACTCTGCGTTGCTCCTTTCCTCGTCGTTCTACTCGTTGGATGCGGTGCCACATCTCCGCACCGCCGCCCCTTTCATCCGGACACGCACACGCACACGCACACGCGCGTCAAGCGCGAGAACTCATACGTGCTCAGGGACGCTTTGAGTTTGCTCCTGCCACGCATGTCGGCGAAGCAAGATGGTTCAACAGCGGAGTCGAGGAAGGCACCGCACAGCTACCGTGAAAGGGTCAACTCAACGGTCGAGCTTGCGGCGCTCGTGTACAGGCCCCTCACAGCGTCGGGTGCTCTGCTTAGTATTCTGCGCGGCAAGCTCTACCGTCGGCGCAGCGTGCGCAACGTGCTAGATGTGGTGGCAGTGCGCTCTATCTCAGGCGGTCAAGGGCACTCCGCCGAATCGAAGGTTCGCGTGGAGTACCTCACACCTGCAGAGGGCAACGCCAACGGGAACAGTATCAGCAACATCAGCGCTGCCCCCTGCGCCGACATCCGAGGCAGCTCAGACACCGCTGCCACGAGCAGCTCGCCGTCGACTCCTGCTCAGCCGACCCTCCTCGAGGGGCGCTGCAAGATGTGCCTCCTAGACCCAACAGTCCTCAAGGCTACGGAGCTGTGCCCCGACCCTGCCTCGGCGGCCCAACACTGCACGCCTGTTTTTTTACTTGGTGCCGCCGTTGTCGGCTCCCACGTCACCCGGCAACTAGAGGCCGCCGTGCAAGCAGGTCAGCTGTCTCGCAAAGCCGCTGATCTGCTTCAGCAGCTCCATGAACGCCTCGCCGGGGGCCCCTCCTCGGTAAGCCTCACGGAGGACACGGACGGCAGCGAGCAGCCGCAGGGATTGCCTCGTGCGGCTGCAGCGCCGCCACCGCCTTCCAACAAGAGGCGAGCGTCTTACACGGGTGCGGTGGAAGTGACCTTCACCCCTCGTGCGGTGGAGCTTAACTACCAGGCGTACACAATGTCGGAGCTGCTCTCGATGGTGTTGCCCCTCCGCGAGCACGCCGACCTCGTGGCGCTCAGCGGCTTTGAGCAAGTCGGGCACATCGCCCACGTCAACCTCTCCGCTGCGCATCTGCCGTACGCTGATATTATTGGCCAGGTCATCCTCGACTGCAACGAGACGGTGAGCGTGGTGGTGAATAAGGTGGACGCGATCAGCAGCGTGTTTCGCGAATTCAAAATGGACATCATTGGGCTGCGCCGCCGCACGGATAGCGTTGATGGGAATGTTGTAGCGGGTGCCGACCTCGATGACGCTGGTGAGGCTGGGGGCTCGCTGACGGCGGCAGAGAGACAGGCGATTGCGCTGGAGGCGTTGTCGCCCACCTACTCCCTTGCCGAGGCACGAGTCCATCGCCTGCTGACGGCAACGGTTCGCCAGCATGGCTGCAGCTTTCGCGTGCCGTACAATCGCGTCTACTGGAACTCGCGCTTGAGCTTCGAGCACACGCGGCTGGTGGATCGGATGAGACCGGGGGACGTGCTGTTCGACGTCATGGCCGGCGTGGGCCCGTTCGCTGTGCCTGCAGCGAAGAAGGGCGTGCAGGTCTTCGCCAACGACCTCAACCCGGTGGCAGCGCAGTACATGAAAGTGAACGCGGAGCTTAACCATCTGCCCGCCAACGCCCTCCATGTATTCAACATGGACGGGCGCGACTTTCTGAACTCGGTGCTCTTCACCAGCGTCACCAGGGCTGCGGATGCGTCGCTCCCAGGACACCTCTGCACCGGCCGCCGCCACGTGACCATGAACCTGCCAGCCATTGCAGTCGAGTTCCTCGACGTGTTTCAGCCACTCTCCAGTACCTGTGCTCCCGCTAGCGAGCAGCGGTGCAACGCGTCCGCTGCAGCGGTCGTGAACGAACGGTGGAATCACTTGCCAGCCCACGTGGATCCCAACGCCATCGACCGCCGCACCCTCTTCCACGTGTACTGCTTCTCGGCCGCCGAAGACCTCATCACCGACGCCGTGCGGCAAGTGGAGGTGAACCTCGGCTACACTCTCCCACCGGAGAATATCGAGGAGACGCTCATGGTGCGGGACGTTGCGCCGACGAAGCGGATGATGTGCGTCAGCTTTACACTGCCGCCAGCCTTCTGGAAAAACCTGCTCGCCTCGCGGCCCGGCCAAGGAGGCGAACCAGGAGGAGCTCACGCAGAGACGGCCAGCACGCTCGTGGAGGTGGAGCAAGCCGCAAAGAAGGCCAGGCCAGATAAGATGTAAGAGGGAGACGCAAGTGCAGGCGTGCCTGCATGAACGTGTTGCTCCGTTAAAACACTCTCGACTAACGCAACACGCAGCAGAGAGGGCAGCAAGCAGAGTGGCCCCCCCCCCCCCCAGCGGAACAGGAGGAGGACAAGGAGGCGGCGCTGCGCCGTGAGGCGCACTTGCGGAACGCGCACGTTCCGCGGCATTCGATGTCCACGCGCCCGTGTGCATCCGTGCGTGTGTGTGCGTGCCCTCCTGTGCTGATGGGGTGTGGCTGCCAGTTTGACTAACCCAAGGCGCACTGAAGGGCTTGGCCGCTGAATGTGATGCGTGAATTCGATGGGCGGGAGGAGGTGTGATGGGGAGCAGTAGATTGGACCGGATAGGAGGAAGAGGTGGCCATCCTGCACAGCGGAGGTGGGCGCATCCGTTCTATGCGGTGCCCCGCCATGAAGAACAGAGCAGCTGGCGCCGAGCTGTGCCTGACCTCCCTTTTGTTATCCCTATTCACTTCCCTTGTGCATCTTCCCCGTGCTTCTCCCCTCTCGCAACGTTTTTGTTCTTTGCTGCTGTCCCCACCTTTTATCTCAATCTCTCAGCCGCTGCGCCAGACGCCGGTAATGACGTGCCCACCCCTGCGTCGCCCTCGTCCTCGCCCACCCGTCCACAGATGGCGGTGACGCCGCATCTCTGCGCAGCACGGACAAGTATGGGAGGCGAATTTGGTTGACGGCCTGTCGGCTTCCTTTCCTCCTGCACTTTCTCACGAACCCATAGCGACCATGCGGCCTCTTCCACTGGTGCGGATCGAAAGCCTCGGAGACGCCGAGCGCGAGCGCAAGGACCACCCGCAGCCGTGACAGCAGATGGGAAGCCGTTCGACAGAGCAAGAGCAATATCGAGGGCTGGGGAAGGGGGCCAACCATTGACACGCATGCGACAGCTAAAACAGCCCCCCTCCACCCTCCCTCCCTCCCGCCCTACACACACACACACACTCGTGTCGCTCTGAGCGGCGCCACTGGTGGCGGGGTCGCTCGTTGTCGTTTCTCTCTCGGTACGGTGGTGCTCCCTTTACTGGTTTTGGTTGGCGTTGTGTTCGTTGCCGGGAAGTCCTTTACCGCAGGGCTCGACCTCCCTCCATCGCACACAGGTGAGGCGCGTTGGTGAGCCTGTCAAGCCATCTCTATCGGCCCCTGCCCCCCTCCACTTACTGATGCCAATCGATGCTGGAGGACGAGCCGGTCAGCGACGGAGACACATGTGGAGCGGCGTCCCCGCACGAGGCGGCGTGGAAGGAGGGGCATAGATGTCAGGCCCTTCGTCATACCACCGTGTGCCTATTCGGCGCCCTTCCGCTTCTGCCACCGCTGACGAGGGGTGGTGCGGGGGTTCGGGGCGCTCTTACGGATATTGCTGCCGCATGGTTCCCTCGGTGTAGCCTGCGGTATCACATCCGCCATCTGCAGCGCTCTCTCCATATTACGTTCGCCATGTTGGTTCGTCTTCGAGCCGTCCTGACGCGTTGATAGGCCATCAAACACCGATGCACCCACACAACTGCACGCGCCGAGTGGTCACCACCACCACCATCACCATCATCACCACCCACGAAGAGAGACTAAACGCCCGAGGCCCGCGTCAGTGGAAGCGAAGACCATTTCTCGTCACAGGGAGAAGGCTAGGGCCGACCAGTGACGGACTACGTTACACACGCACACATCCGTATGCATGCACATGTGTGTGTGTGTGTATACACGGCGTTGTACCTCCTGAAAGGAGACAGAGGCGCTATCACGCCCCCTCCCGTACATCTCTGCACTGCTTCTCTCTCGCCCTCTCGACTGTGGCGGCGGCTTTCGCTGCGAAACGTGCGCGGTGCAGCACCTCTTTTTCTCTCTTGGACCTTCGTCTACTTTTGCTTCTCGACCTCCTCGCCTTCTTCGCCACTATCCACGATCCATTCCACCACTGCCTCTCTGCGCAGTGCTGCCTCAGAGGCAGTGAGCCGACGGACGTACCACACATCCACATCTTCCCGGTGCAAGAGGGTGTGTGGAGGTCGTACAGAGAGGGGGGGGGGAGGGAGACGCCTGTTGTGTGCCTCTGTGTGTGTGTTAGAGGTGCCGTTGATCACAGGGCCGGGGGTAAGACAAGGTTTGCCTGCACCCCTCACTCTCCACGCCCTTCCCCACACGTGAGCTTGCGGACTCTCTCGCTGTGTGCACGTACATGAAGCCGCTGGGCGCTTCTCACTCGCTGTTTTTTCTCTGTTCCCTCCCCGCGCCTACCACGACTGACCACACACTTACACACACACACACATACACACATAGGCACAGACACGCACACGCCAGCCATCGAGCGCTACAATGATGAAGCCATCGGCACTCGATCGCATCCACGTGCGCGAGGATGATCCCAAGGAACTGTTTGAGATTATTGAAAGCGTCGGCATCGGCAACTTTGGTGTCGTTCTCAAGGCCCGCAACCGCGCCACTGAGGATATCGTTGCTATCAAGCAGGTCCCGCTCAGCGACACGGACAAGGAGGACCTGGACACCATTGTGAAGGAGGTGGAGATCCTGCAGGAGTGTGACCACCCGAACATCGTGCGCTTCTATGGCACGTACTACTCGATGGGGGTCTTGTGGATCGTCATGGAATACTGCGAGGGCGGCTCTGTGGACACGGCATACGACCTGCTGCGCCGTCCGCTCTCGGAGCCGCTCATCGCGTACGTGTGCCGCCAGACTCTGCTCGGCCTGCGCTACCTGCACGAGCGCCACGTCATTCATCGCGATATTAAGGGCAGCAACTTGCTGCTCACCAAAAACGGCCAGGTGAAGCTGGCGGACTTTGGCGTTAGCACGGAGCTCAAGCACACGTTGTCTCGGCGCAACTCCTTCATCGGCACGGCGCTGTGGATGGCGCCGGAGGCCCTCACGGAGAAGGACTACGACAGCCGCGCCGACATGTGGTCTTTGGGGATTACCACGATCGAGCTGGCAGAGGGGCAGCCGCCGCACCTCGGCATGCACATTGCCCGCGCTGTCTTCTTCATCCCTCTCAACGACCCGCCAACGCTGCAGGCCAAGGAGCGCTGGTCGCCGCAGATGAACATGTTCATCCGCCGCCTGCTAACCAAGAACAAGGAGCTGCGCCCCTCTGCGGCCACGATGCTGATGGACCCCTTTGTGGATCCTGCCGCCGTCGCCTCGCAAGAGGAGATGGCCGCAGTTGTGGAGCAGCTCCTCACGCGGCGCCGATCCATGGATGAGCGGCGAGATGGCAACGACAAGAGCAGCAACGCGTCGGCCATGACGATAGTCACGCGGACGTCGTCCGTGGTGGGGGCCATCGAAGGCGCGGGCGAAGAGGAGGGCGAGGGGGTCGCCGCCATCCCGACCGACGAGGCGGCTGCTCAGTGGATCGACGAGCACGTGGCGCCACAGCGGAGAGCTTCGCCAGCTGCTGGTCGGGTAGTTGCGAGAGCTGGTGGGGGGGCCGTGGCTGCAGGGGCTGCCGCGGGCGACCGCGGTGCCCCGCTTGGTGGGCGGCTGATGTTGCTGCCGCTGCTGCACTTGGAGGACATGTCCTTTGACGCACTGAGCGGGGGTGGCCGTACGCTGTTCTGCAGCAGCACCGCCGGTACCGCTGGCGTCAGTGGAGGCGGCACCGACGCTGTCGGCGGCGCAACCACATCTAGCTCCGGCCTGTTTGGCGCCGCTACTGCAGGAGGGGCGACGTTGTCGTCCGGTGGCGCGGCAAACGGTGTCGTGGGGGGCGGGTCACGTGTAGGTGGGTCTGGGGTCGCACAGACGGCGCTAGACGGCGTCTACACGGGAGAGGGCAACGGCAGCACAACCACGATGGCCAGCGCGAACCGTTACTGTCACCCGTCGCTCCTGTTGCCCACATCGGGCAGCGGTGGCGTCGCCCCGATAGTGTCTGCGTTCCCTCCGGTGTACGGGCCGCCTTCTCACGAGGCCAGAATGGTGGCCGCGGCTGCCCATGGCGACGCGCTAGCCGAAGCGCTCCATTTGCTGGGCTACAGTGTCGAGGGTGTCTCCCCGCTGTATCTCCGCTGCTTCGAGACGACCACGCTGAATACGGTGCGGGAAGTATTTCTGTACAACCAATACCTTCCGTATACCCGCGCGGTTTCAGAGGCGGAGGCTAAGCACGCGCAGCGGATGAAGCTGCTCTGTGGCACGGTGCTGAAAAACGTGTACGCGGCCACGTGTGAGGGCACGCGGAATGCGTAGAACAAAGAAGACAAGCAGAAACCGGGCGGGGTTGGCGGGGGAGACGCGAGTTGCTGATGGCGGATTGGGAGGAAGTCGAAAAGAGGCACTGCGGAAACGCAGCAGCGAGGGTGCCGAAGGACGAGAGTGAGCAGCGCCCCCGTTCGCGTCTGTGCCTCGTGTTAGCCAGGTCGCCACGCGGGAGGGGGGAGGGTGACGCCCGTCGTGCTCAGTTGTGGTGCAATGCGCACTCGTCGCGCTTGTGTGTGCACGTCATGTTGCCCTTTTCGCCCCTTTCCTCTTCTTTTGCGGCACCAGCCGCGGCGCTGTGCACTTCCTCCGCTTGGGCATATTCGACTCGCATGCTTGCGTGCCCTGTCTCTGACGCACTACCTGCGAAAACACACACACACACACACACACACACACACGCACAGACGTCTGCATTGGCAGGCCAGGCGCCGTTGCTTTTTGTGCTGCGGCTTTGGCTTCCCTCCCACGCGAGGCAGTTGAGGTCGCTTCCCCTTATCCCGTAACGCGGAAAAAAACGTTAGCAATGAACGGGCGCAGCATCGAGGACATTGTCGAGATCGAGGACTACCGCGCCCCCGCGGTTGACTCCACCATAGGCGATATGGATAAGGAAGCCCTTCGTGAAGAGCTGCGTCGCCTGGACGCACAGAAGGCGGCCCTCGAGACGAAGCTGACGGACGCACTTCAGTATCTCGCATCGACCCCTGTTGGGCTTCGCGGCCGCTTGCTTGACGATGAGGGGTTCCCGCGAAACGACTGCGACCTGTACGCGGTTCGAACAGCCCGGAACACGGCCGACTCCACACGCAACGACCTGCGCGCGCTGAACGAAAAAGTATACAGCCTTCTCAATGAGCTGCACCGCCAGACGCAAGAGGAGGCGCAGCTACAGATGGTACAGGACGCCGCTGCCCGCCGCCAACGACAGGCAGCGGCGGAGAAGCGGGCGCAGCGCATGGCAGAGGTGCAGCGTGTCTCGCGGCTGAAGCCGTGCCTGGTGGTGGCGAAAGTGGACGCCAATAGCCCGGCGGAGGAGGCCGGCCTCTCCGTCGGCATGCAGATCCTGCAATACGGCACGGTGACGCAGACGGAGCTGATCGCGGAGGGTCTGCAGGCGCTGGCGAGGGAAACATCCACCCACGAAGGGGCGCCGATTGTGGTGTGGGTGCGGAAGCCAGGAGAGCTGCAAGATGATCCGTCCGAGCTTGTACTAGTGCCGCAGCGCTGGCAAGGGCCCGGGCTGCTCGGCTGCGCCTTGGACAGAGTCGGGGACGAAGCTGTGTGAGGGTCGCTGATGGGAGAACACGTTTCTTTTTCCACCTTTTTGGTGTCTTCATGATCTGTTTGGGAGTGCTCTTCTCATTCCATGCATACGTGCTTGTGTGTGTGTGTGTTTATGCGTGTTGTGGTCTCGAGGGCGCAGCCGCGCTTCGCCATGCCGCCGTTCTCGCATGACGCAGGCCCGCATGATCACATTCAGCCGTGCTGTGACTCGCCATCTGGTGTTGCACGCATGTGTGCGGATTTCCGCGTGCCCTTTTCACGAAAAAGAAACGCTTCTTTCGTGCGCGCTACTTGCGCTGGCACGAGCCGCGAGAGATGTGCGGCGGGGCGGGCCTATCTGCGTATAGGCTGGTGCGCATCGTCTGTTGCTGTACGTTCGGGTGCGCGCCTCCCGGGCGTAGACCATACTCGCACTCCTGCTCAACGCCGACAGCTCCACCCTTGTTCCGTCATGAGGCGGAGGATCACGCATCGATACCGAAGTGCACGTTCGCACACTGGAACGGCGTCGCATCCTTTTTCCCGTCCACGAGTCGGCCTTCGGCTGTACGCGCTACAACTTGACTGACACCTCCTCGTTCGCATACCTCACTTGTGCTTTACATACCGCAGTATGCGTGATCTGCACACAGACAGCACACGCACCCCCCCCCCCCCCCACACACACACACACGCACATACCGCCCCAGAACTCGGATCGACGGAGGCGAATATGCTGACCAACTCGATGGCCGCGGTGTGCCCCACTTTCCCCTCCTTTTCTACCCTCTTAAAAGCCGACATTGGCGACGAGACGGAAGCCGCCTCCCTCCCCCCACCTGCTCACACGCGCGTGTGCAGCCGCTCAGCGGATCGCACAAAGTGAACGCTAGTGTTCTCTCTCATTTTCTTGATGTGCATTTTTTCTTTGTGTTGGTGTTTTCCCGCGTTCTATCCCTCGCATCGCTGCATAACACTGTAAGCCGTGACAGCGCGCGCTGTACAGACAGAGAGCCAGGGCCAGCATGAGAGAGAGAGAGCAAGTGCCGGACCAGCTAGAGCTCAACTACTATTCCTTGCGAATTTTTTGTTTTGCGTGTGTGTAGAGCCCCATACTCGTGTTGTATAGTCCTGCCTGAGTAGTGGGCCCCTCCCATTCTCACCCATCCTCGTGGCTTTAACACATCCCTTGTGTCGCCTCGACCTTCACTGTCGGCCTTCCGCCCCCAGCCCTCTCTGGCCGTCTTTTCGACTCCGAAATTTGTGTCTTGTCCAAAGTCGTTTCTTCGCGGACGCGTACTTGGCTTTCGTTTCGTTTGTTTGACGAAGTCATTCTCTACAGAACCCTCACAACTGCTGCCACGGTGTCAGCCTGTCGCCTCCCCCCTCCCCCCGCTCGATACAGCTGCCGTCTTTTAGGGCCGGGACGCAGAAGCAAGCACCACACCCGCTTCGGGCTTCTTCTCACGTGCCTTTCTGCCGGCATGGCGACCAAGGAGAATGCTGGTCAAAATATGCTAGTGCAGCCGCTGCGCTACGGCTCTCTGATCAGCCTCTATAAGCAGTCACTGGACGGCTATGTCGTGGCCACCTCATCATCGGAGGCGCCGGTTGGGCTGCAGCGTGACACCCCCGAGACGCCGCTGCGCCACGAGCACACGGTTTTGCTTTTGCAGCGCGGTGATCCTGCCGAGGCAAATGTCAACCGGCAGCCGGACAGCGACGTGGTGAAATACGGACAGACGATCCGCCTCCTCCACTATGCACACCAGAAGTACCTCAGTTACCATGCCGAGCGCTACGCGGCGGGCATGAAGGGCAACCACCACGTGCTGCTCGAGACGCGCCGGCGGGACGCCAATGTGCGCGAGCGCTGGCGCATCATGCCGCGGTATCGCCTGCGCGTGGAGGGCGAGCCCGTCGCTGCGGGCGACGCCATCATTCTTCAGGCGGTTGAAACGGAGCGCTACCTGAACGTGGCCCCCAACGTGGACGAGGAGGCGGCCGATAACTGGTTCCTTGAGGTGAGCGTCGGGGAGAGCATCCAGGGCTTTCTGATACATCTGTACGACGGCGACTGCGCTGCTTCGAGGCGCGGGCCACCGCTGCGCTGCGGCGACTGCGTGACACTGCTGCACACGGAGGAGCACAAGTACGTCCTTGCGGACCCGGTAAAGCAGCAGTGCGTACTGCAGACGCCGGACTCAAACCTGGCGGAAGGCAGCGAGCACACGGTCGCGTGGTACGCTGCGTCGAAGGAGGAAGTGAGCTACCTCTCGTTGTTTGTGATCGAGGGTGCGAATGCGAGCAAGGGCGGCGCGCTGCGGATGCGCGGTGCGGGCGATGCCTACCGGTTCAAATCCCTTGCGTCGGGGCTGTACCTGCAGTGCGGCGAGGTTGCCGCGGTAGAGCCGACGGAGGGTGGCGGTGCTGGCTTGGGGCGGGGTGCGCGGCAGGCGTCGTACGCGCTGTCGCTGACGCCGCATGCGCGTTCTGCGGGGACGCTGTTCCAGTTGCACTGCACATCGTCCAACGCTGAGGAGTTCCTGGGCAACGGCGGGCGCGTGTTTCTGAGTTGCGTGAACAGCGCAAACCAGAAGGTTTGGGTCGTCGCTGGCGGGCCCGTGGCGGCTGAGGGGGAGGACGTGCGTCACTCGGAGGTGACGATCGCGTCGCTTACGCACGGTGTGAGGACGTACGGGGTCGTGACGCTGCTTGGGAGCGGGTTCAAGTCGATGCGCGACGGGCTGGAGATTCGGCGGCTGCAGCCGATCGCACTGGAGGAGCTGCACATGATCCGCAGACTGCTACCGCCACTGCAGCGGTACGTGCGTGAAATGGCGTGCGGCGTGGGTAGCCCGCATCACGTGCGGCAGGCGCGGGAGAAGGTGCAGCAGCTGCAGCAACTGTGCCACCGCCCTGCGGACCCCGACGCGGAGAACGTTTCCGAGGAGTTGATGAATTCGGGCAGCGCTGGCGGCGGCCGCGGCGGCGTGCTGAACCCGGAGTGGCAGAGCAAGGTTTTCCAACAGGGCGTTGGCGAGCTTGTGCTGCTTGTTGTGCGCGCGTCGCTGCAGTGCCCGTACGTGCATGCGGAGAAGCTTGGGTCGCTGGGCATGGTGTACCCGCAGGCTGGCTGCAATAATGGTGCCGACAGTGTTGCGGCAGCGAGTAGTTTTGGCGCTGCGGCTGGCGGTGCTGACGTGGCAAGTGCTCCGTCTGCTGCGTCGGCATCGGGGGGCTTGTCGTTGTTTGTGCCGATGCGGTACAGCGAACTGGGCGACCTCGTGGACGCGTGCTTCGAGCTTGTGGGGGTGCTGTTTTACAACCGGCCTCGGTACGCGGCGGCGCTGCAGAGTTACGCGGACTTCGTGATGGAGTGCACGCGCTACGTGCCGTCTGCGCTGCGGTGCCTTGCTGCGTTCTACAAGGACAACCCTGCGCTGGTGGAGCTGCCGATGGCGCGGCACCGGCTGGAATTCTTCTTGGAGATGCTGGCGAGCCGCGGCTACAACCCGGATGTCTTGCACATCCTGCGGCGATTCGCATGCTGCGGTGGCGAGGGCATGGTGGAAGCGCAGCGCGTGATTCTCGACTACTTCACGCAGAACCGCGAGATGACGCAGCGGGTACTTTGCCCGATGAAGTGGATGCCGCTGCCTGAAGAGCTTGAGACAACACGTATCGCGCAGATGCCACGGGCGCAGGCAACATCGAGCGCACTGGCCACGGCAGTGAAGGAACAGAAGGGACTGGTGGCGGAGGGTGGGCCGACTTGCGTGGAGTTGGCGGATACGTTGTGCCAGCTCAGCGCTGCGCTCTTCACTGACACGCGAGAGGCGTCCGTAGCGGGGACCGTGCCTGAGGGCGAGTGCAACGCGTCCATCGGAGCCGCGTCGAGGCAGGCGCCACTGTCGACAGCGTCGATTCTCCCCCCTTGCAGCCCAGCGGCGGCGGCGCCGGAGCTGAGCACCTCTGTGAGGGCAGTGCGAGAGATGCCCATGGTGGGTATCCCGAACTTGCTCTTCGAGGAGCCCGAGTTCAGCGATTCAGCTTCGTTGGCCACGTCGACGCAATACCGCGCGAAAGGCAACCCGCTTAGCCAGCTTCTGCAGAAGGCCGTCGATGCCCAGGACGTGAACGGGACCACGTACTTCCCGCTGGAGGGGCTGCTGGCTGTGATGCCGGACTGGCCGGAGGTGCGGGACACACTGGTGCCGTACCTTGCGGCGCAGATCCACCTGCTTGCTGCGCTCGCATACGGGGAGGGCCACGCGCGGAGCCGGCCGTTCATCCTTGAGTGGGTGCCGCGCGCCGTGCTTGTTGAGTTGCTGCAGAGCGAGGTGCTGCCGAGGCGCCTGCACGGCGCGCTGGTAGAGCTATTTGCGAAGGTGATGGTGGACGCGGACGGTGCGCTGAATATCCGGGAGCAAATACAGAATATCTGGTGCGTTGTATCGCTGCCGGGCGGCGGCTGCAGTGCTACTGGTGCTACCAGTGCTGCTGTGGCATCGTCTTGCCAGATGGCCATGCACAAGGTGCCGCGGGAGCTTGAGGTGGCGAAGGGGTTTGTTGTGCGGTACATGACGGCAACGCGGATGAGCGGCGACGACAGCGTTGCTGCGGAGTACCTTGCGGCGCTGAACCTTCTGGACGAGCTTGTGAACGCTGGCGCGTTCCAATTGAGCGAGTACGAGACGCTGATGCGGCTGTTGGTGCGATGCGTGGACCCGTCGTGCGATGCCCAGCACACAGTCCTGGAGATGCAGCCCGTCCAAGACTGCAAGTCCCGTGTGCTGCAGCTGATGAACCTGCTGATCGATGTGCTCCTCGTGCGGGAGGCGCTGTGGCTGGTGGACTGCTTCCGGATGTGGAGGCGGCCGACGCGCTTCAGCCAGCTGACGCACATCAACTTTGCCGCTGCGTTGCCGCAGCGGAGCACTGAGAAATGGAGAGCCACGGACGGGGGCGGCGACGAGGCTGATGAGGAGCAGGACCGTCGCGCGGATGTTGCGTGTGACTGCGACCTTGATGGCGTGTACAATGAGGAGGAGCGCGAGCCGCGCGAGGAGCTGATACCCATCGCCGAGGCGTTCACTGCACTGATGGAACTGGCAAACTGCAGTCGCAGCTCGATGCTTCAGCGCCAGGTCATCTGCATCTTCTTCCGCGCCACCAACTTCCTTGAAGAGCTCTACGCCACGGCGAGCCGTGTGCAGCTGCTTACGTCAGAGGACAGCATCGGCTTCTACGCGGCCATCAATCGCACTTCGATCGTGGTAAAGCAGCTGGCTAAGGCGTCGTTCCGCCGCACCAACACGATCGCGCTGGCCAACAGCGCGCTCGATGCGCTGGACGATCTTCTCTTAAAGCCGAAGTCCGGGACCGTGGCCGAGAAGCTCTCGATGATGCAGCAAGTCGGTGTGCCCCTGCAGTTGATTCGCATGCTGGAGCGCGTGTCGGTGCCTGTCAGCGCGGCGAGCCGCCAGCTCGTCGTTAAGACAGTCGCTATTCTGCAGACGATGGCGCAGAGCCCCCGCGTCTGCGATGAGCTGCGAGAGGCCGTCGTGGGCGCGGCGCCGCTGGCGTATCAGAACACTAACTACATTTCGCTGCTGCGGACGCTTTTTGTGGCCGAGGATGATGGTCGCACCGAAATGCCGACGCAGATCCTCGCTGACGTCGTCAGGTGCCTGTACAGGGAGCATGCCGCGTTGACCGCCATCGAGTTTCTGAGTGATTGGATGGCGGCGAAGCGCTCATCCGTGCACGTGATGGCGCAGCGGCAGCAGCAGGTGTGGCGTGCGATTGTGTCAGACCAGCAGGCGGAGCGGTGCATCCAGCTGCGGCGCAGCTGGTGCAGCAACCAGGGCCACAAGCTGAGGGAGCGGCTCCTGACGTCGGACGACTGCTACGCGGTGACGGGGCGCACGCGCACACACCTGGATCTGTGCCGACTACTGTACCTTGTAGCGAACAAGAGCGAGTTTGTGAAGGCGGAGGCGGTACGGCAAGAGGTGTTTGGGCAGAACAGCCTGGACGCGCTGCTGCAGGTGACGACGGACGTGCTCGTGCCGGTGTACTTCCGCTACCCGTACGTGCAACTGCTGCAGGCGCTTGTGCTTGACGACGCGTGTGCTGTGCCGTCGCTGCTCGCGCACCGCGACTTCCCTGACTTTGTGCGACTGTGCATGATGGACGCTGCGCGGTACCTGCAGCTGCTTGGCGGGCGGTGCGCGCTCGATGAGGTGAGCGAGGAGCTGGAGCAGCGCGAGGGCGCCACGCTGCGGTGCGCGCCGAAGAACGAGGCTGAGGAGGAAATGGAGGAGGCGCTGTTTGGCGCTGGCATGTACGAAGACTTCTTCTTCGGCCCCCTGTGCGCGTGCACGGAGCGTGTATGCGCGCGGTATCGCAGCTGCACCTCGCAACTCTCGAACCGCGTCCGCTCCCAGCTTAGCGTGGTGGTGAACGAGCTCGTGGATGCCATGTGCGATGTGCTGCAGCTCTTCTTCAACATGGAAGATGGCATCCTCAGGGGCGCGCCCCACAGCGCGGCGGGGCTACCCAGCCCAACAACTGCCCCGTTTCCGGAGGTGCCGTGGTCGCTCGCTCACTTCACTGCATTGCGTCAGTGCCTGCGAGTGGCGAAGGACAGCGGCTTCAGCGGCACTGCCCGGTGGCGTGGCGGCCCTTTCAGCAGGCTGTGCGCACGCCTGGCCGCATATGTGGAAGCGGCGGCAAAGCCGCCCAATCCTGCAACAGCTGCCGTGAGCGGCGAGAGCGCTGCCGTAGTGACGCCGGGGGTTGTCTTGAAGGGTGGTGACAGCTGTGCGTGGAACAGCCACATCGAGGCAGGTGGGGGCGCTCACGTGCTGGCGAGCAAGTGGATGGATTACCTTCGATCCGTTCTGGCGGACGACGCGCGCATGGCGGAGAAAAATCGGCTGATATCTGGTGCCGGCATCCTGTTGCGCTGTGGCGCGCGCGGTGCTACATTCATGCGCATTCTCTTCACTGTGATGCCGTCGCTGCAGCACCCCAACATCGTGCACGTCCTGACGCTGACTCGGCAGCTGGTGGTGCTGATGCCGAACAACCCGTACGACGACAGCGTGCTGCTGCCGCTTGTGGCGCAGGAGTCTGACGTGCCGCACATCACCGTGACAACTCCCGTGCAGTCGCGGCAGACGTTTCTGGCGCGGTGGGCTGGCGACGCGTCGCTGGAGATGCCGCTGCCGCTGGTGGCGCTTGTGGGCGAGTTTCTCGGGTGCGACAAGGCGGACGTGCAGCGCGCGGCGCTGCTGGCGGGGTGCACACTGCTGCTGCAGGGTCACCGCGGGATGCAGGAGTGCTACCGGGCCTTCTGCCGGCGCAGCGCGAACAACCGCCTGTTGTGCATGCTGCGCCACCACTTCCTCGACTTCAAGGACAGGCTGCAGACGTACCACTACGCACTGTCGAGCGGGAGCAGCCCGTCCGAGGCGAGGCACTACCTGACGCAGATGTCGAACTGCCGCCTGGAGTTGAAGCTGCTGCAGCTGCTGTGCTCTGGGCAGCATGCACCGCTGCAGACGTACCTCATCTCACAGCCAGTGAGCAACATCTCCGTGAACATTGTGGAGGCGCTGGTGGAGCTGCTGTCGATGGCACCGAAGACGGCGAACGAGGTGACGTCGGACTTCATGGTGCAGCTGCTTTCGACGATTGCGGAGGCGCTACAGGGCCCGTGCGCCGCGAATCAGGACATGTTCGTGGCGTACAACGCCGCGGACTACTTGACCTTGCTGCTGTCAGAGTTCGACGCCTCTCCGTACGGGGATGCGGCGTTCACGGCGGTGGAGGTGGTGCTGCCGGCGGTTTCGTGGAATGAGGCCGCGCTTGGTGGAGAGCGCGAAGGGACTTCCCCGGCTGCCACCTTGGAGGAGAGGCGGCGTCGCTGCCACAGCTTACTGCAGACAATGGCCTTGTCGACGCTGCTGGCGATGATTGAGGGTCGTGACGACTCGCGGTTAGCCTCGAAGCTGGTGTCTACTATGGATCTGTCCTTACTCGCCAAGGTTATGGATCGCAGTGCCGCTAGCTACGAAGCGAGACACGGCCCCATAGAGCGGAAGCAGTACAGTGGCTTCTCACGAGGCGACATTGTGGGGTCCGTTGCAGCCTTGCGCCGCTACTTCCGCGACTACCTGCAGAATGATAACCCAACGAGCCGCGAGGAGCTACAAGACGAGCTGGCGGTGGCAGTGAGCATCTACGCGTTCTTTAGAGCGTGCCACGACATGCACTTCTTGACGGCAACACGGCCGCGATGCGGCAGCGGCGGCGGTGTCGGCGCGGAAGACTTCGCCGGGGCGTTGGATGACTTAGTGGACAAGAAGGGCCAGGGCATCCGACAGGTGCTGCGCAGAAGTAAGTACTACCGTCAGGTGTCGACGAAGCTGGCGAAGATCGAGATTGTGCGGGACGGTCGTCTGGAGCGCGTGTACTTCCGCGCGCTCAACTCGGCGGTGGACAATCTCTTTGAGTTCCGCCGCACGGCCCTGATCCAGACGGCGGTGCGCACAAGCGATAACGAGCGCATTCAGCACTTCTTCAACGAGACGTCAGACGTGATTATGGAGATGAGCTGGTACAACAGCATGCGCCGCTTCTGTGCTGTGTACCTGCTGAAATTCTTCCTCCGTGAGATCAACGCGTTGGGTTTGTTGATTGTCTTCAGCATCAACCTTGTCATGGTGATCGGCATTCGTGCGCCGACCTCGCCGTACAGCTCCGGGACGCCGGAAGGCATCGACCGCGCCTTGGTCGGCCTTGGCATTGTCGATATGTGCGTGCAAGGCGTTCTTCTGACCCACGCCCTCTTGGGCCCAGCCGTGGTAAACTACAAGATCGGCTGGCGGACGTGGTATTCGCGGCGACAAGAGGAACTGACGAGGATGAGCGACGCCGACATCGCCGTGGATCGGGCTGATGCTCTGCTGCGTGGCAAGCAGTGCCTGGTGCCGACGTGGTACGAGTGGGTGTTGTTGAGTGTGTACTACGCCTTCTGGCACGCTGACTTCCTTCCACACTTCTTTTTCTGCTTCGTGAGTGTCATGGGCTTCGCGCAGCATCGAATTTGGTATGCGCTGCAGATGATGCAGATCACCATCCACAGCCCCGTTTTGGCCAGCCTGTTCGAGGCACTGCGGGCCAATCTCAAGCTGCTCGTGCTGACGTACGCCCTTCTGCTGACGCTTGTGTTGGTGGGCGCCAACATCAGCTACTACCACCTCTCTCAGTTGTTCGATCCGCTGGGCGCGCGCTTGAACGGCTTCAACTGCTACACCCTGTCGCAGTGCTTTCTCGTGCACGTCGACACGCTGCGTAGCGGTGGAGGTATTGGCGATGTCGTTAACTGGCCTGTGTTCTACTCCAAGGACGGCTACGCGTACTGGGTGATGTTCTACCGTATCGCGTACTACCTCGTCATCGGCCTGGTCGGCGCGAACCTGTTCCTCGGTGTCATCATCGACAGCCTCACGCAGCACCGCACCCATCAGCAGCTCATCCAGGCGGATCAGGAGAAGAAGTGCTTTATTTGCGGCATCGAGCGCAACGAGTTCGACATAGTGCGCCCGGGCGCGTACAGCACACATGTCACGGAGGAGCACAACATGTGGCAGTACATCTTCTTTCTGCACTACCTCTCCACGAAGGACGCAAACTCGCACACGGGGCAGGAGGCGTACGTGCAGCAGCTGATCGCGCAACAGGACTTGTCCTTCTATCCGATCGGACATTCTCTGACGCTGCGCTTCAGGGACCGCGGCGCAGCGGATGCGCCGATGACCGAGGGCGGCATTCCCGTCGGCGGCGAGGAGGACGCTGAAGGCGGTGTTCCGCGGGTGGTCGCAATGGCTGCAGAGGCTGGCGGTGGCGATGGTGTCGATCGAAAGGGGGCGGGCGGTGATGGCAAGAACGGCGGCGGTGCCTTCGACGAAGCGACGGCTCACCTTATCTCCAGCCTGGTTGAGGCAGCGCTGAAAGAGGGCCTCGAGCCACTGCGGCGCAACATAGAGAAAACGAACGAGCGCATCGAAGAGGTGCGCGTGAACCTGCAGCACTGACCCCAAGAAAGCTTCGCCCTGCCGCGCAGACGCTGGCTGCTGTAGCGACGGCGTCTGCCACCAAACGCACCGCCTTCCTTCTATCGGCGAAGGTGATGCGGCAGAGGATGGCGTGAGCAGCGCCTCGGAAGCTGGCAGCTCCGCAGATTTCTTGTCGTCTTCCTAAGCGCCCCCTCCCCCCCCCCCGCGGGATGAAGAGGACATGCTAAGCCGCCTTGTGTGGAGGCGGCCGGAGCACTTCCTTGCGTAAACCTGCGGCGCCAGCCTCCCTTCCGCGCCCTTTCTACTCCCGCCTTGAGCCACGAGTGCACACTTGCGTCTGCGTGTGCGTTAGAAAGCGCGCGCTCTCGATATGCGGTGCTCGTGGCTCGTGGCTCCTCCGCTGCTGCTGCTGCTGCTGCGGCTGCCTCGCCCTGTGTGGTGTGTGCGCTGACGGGCAGCGCTGTGCATCTCTCCGGTTGCTTCCCTTTCGAAAGCGGCCCTCTTCGCTGTGCGCCACAACACACACACACACACACACACACACACACACACACACACACAAACCTACGGAAAGCGGAAGGACCGATACAGCGCAAGCGGGCCCCATCTGCGCTTGTGGCGGCGTGAGTCGCAGCTTCGGCTAGCGGCTCTCCCAGACCCCCCTGCCGTCTCATCGCTCCGGGACTCCACCTCTTTTCCGGCTTGGTTTTCTCCTTTCCACGCGTGCGTGCATGCGTGCATAGAGGAGGCCTGCTGCCGAGGCGCGCGGATTGATCCCATGGGCGATGGGTGGATATGCTGGTGCCTGCGGTGATCAGGTGCGCTCTCTGCTTCAGAAAGGTGTTACTCCCTACCCCATGCTCGTCATCACCGCTTGTCCTTGGCGTTTCGTATTGGTTCGCTGCCGGCACACCTCACAGGGTCTGCCGGCACCGACACTCCTTGCCGTACTCTTTCGGCTGCTCCCACATACACATGCGCAACTGCCGCTGCCTCTCCACTACAACAGATAAGGTAGTACACGTGCTCCTGCCTCTCTGCTGGCCAGGATCAACAACGGACAGTATCCAACGTCGATGCTGGTGCGGTCGTCATCGTCGCGCGCATCGAAGCCGACGCGCCACACGTGGATGGCGCTGATGATGGATGAGTGTGCCACCATGGCACCGCTGCACATCGCCGTCTTTGTGCAGCGCACCTTTGAAGACAGCTGCCGGGTGCCAGCTAAGGGCTCAGCAGGGCAGACGGCAAGCATCGCCAACAGTGACACGCAGTCCTCAGTCGTGGCGCATTGGAGCTCCTCGTGTGCCTCTTCTTCGCCGCGGACGGTGTCTGCATCACCTTCCGGGTCGATTGCCGGTTCGCCGGCGGCGAAGGCGCGCGCGTGGGCTGCAGTGGCACGCCTCCTGTGCGAGAGCGGTGACTGGGTTCGTGCAGCTGCTGTCGTCGATGGGCTTCCGTTGTCTGTGCAGTGGACTACCAGACACAAGGCGGCGCGAGATGAGTGGCCGCTGCCCCCGTCCGTGAGAGAGGCGTGGGGGCGGGCACCGGATGCACTGGCGGTAAATCAAACAGCGGCAAATCAGGCGACGGCAGCGACGCCGCTCTCCTCCACCCCCGCAAAAACCGCTGCGGGACCCGTCCAGAGTTTTGCTTCACAGCCGTGTGAGGCCCTTGCGGCTTGTCGCACCGCCGAACTTGTGCGCGTGGCCTACAGTTTGAGCCGGCCGCGCGCGATAGACGCCGCGTCGACCCTCTTGGCCGATACGCCTGCGGCATCCCTGCCAGGGCTCAAGTCGGAGCAGCAGGCGCTTGTTGCGGAGCTGCGCCGTCGTGGTGCCGTGTTGGAAGTGGTGCAGTGCGTTGTCAACTGGCAGCGGCGGCACCTCGCACTCACCGACGCGGAGGAGGCGACCACCACCACCGCCACGTCGGCCGACACGCGTGCAGGCACGTTTGACGGGCTGAGGGCGGTGAAGGAGGTGCTCTTCCCCTTTGCGCCCACCCGCGGCGGCGGCGCACATCAGCTGAGCGGCGCGGCGCGTGCCGTCGATTCAGCGTTTGAGCGTCGCTCCTCTGAAAGGAGCGGTCGACCGCCGCTGTACGCGCTCGCGCATCTGCAAGTGATCCGCCAAGTGGCTGCCAGCCACCCCATCATACTCGCCCGCTGCCTGTGCGACAGGACTGTCGTGGATCGACTGCTGTGCCACGCAGGCGAAGGGGTTGTTGCTGAGGTGGCCCTGCTGCTCATGAAGCGCATCGCAGGCGTAGGCAGCGACGGGGCGGATCGAGGACCACCGGTGCAGGCGCCTCTCGGCGAAGGTGAAGGAGTTGGAGCCCAGTTCACGAAGGAGTCTGCCGCGTCTACGCGTTGGCCAAGGCCACACGCAGCCAACCCCAATGTGTCTGCCGCTGCCGGCCCCGCATTGCTGCTCTCGCAGGCTGCGTCGAAGCCCGCGCCATGCGAAGACGTCGCAGCCGCGGCGACGTGCTGGCGGGCACTGGCGGCGCTGCTCTTCCCTCTCCACCCATACATCCATGCCCAATCCAAGACCGGCAAGGAAAAGTTTTTGTCGGCCTTGCTTGCGGCACTCGACGAGACAAAGCACATGATCGCTGCGGACCGCGTGCACTCCAGACCCACGTCGAGCGCCGCTGGCTGCGGGGTCTCTGTATCGCTACCGGCACAGGGTGGTACGAGGGTACATCGCGGTTGCAGGATGCCTGTCGTGCTTTCCGACAAGGCGCGTTATGCCATAAAGGCTGCAGTGGAGTCGGTGTGCTCGCCGCTACTGAGCCACGAGCCGCAGGTGCGTTTTATTCGCCTACACATGTTTGGCCAGCTGGCGAAGGCGCTCGGCGATCTGGGTGTACCTGTGCCGAACGCACTGGCTCAATGTCTGTTCCTGTGCATGGCAGACACGGTGGGCCCACCATTATCTTTGGGCGCTTCGGACGCCTCTAGCGATTCTGTGACCACGTACCTCTCTTGCGCCCCATCGGTTCGCTGGCTGCACGCGCTAGCCATGCTGGAGGCCGCCCACAGAGCGTCCGCGTACCGCATCTCCGCCGCTCACGAGCGCGCGATCCTCAGCGGACTGCAGAGCATTTCCATCACGCGCACGTGGACCTCTGCCCTGCGCACCGTTGCCGCCTTCGAGATGAGGTACCAGCTAATGCCTGACGAGCGCACTCTGCCAACGCTCCTCCTCAACTTCAAGCAGCAGTCGTGGCAGGACGCCTTCCGCGTGCTGCGGTACGTTCCTGGTGGTGAGGCTGACCATGCCTCGCCGTCGATCTTACGAGACTTGCAGCTGGTCGCACTCAAGCACGCTTCGTGGGTGGTTCCACTGCGCCTCATGACGCACCTGCAGCACCGCCAGGCGGACGGCTTCATGAACTACCTCTACTGCTTGTGTGCGGCAGCCCGCAGTGGGAGGACAGAGCTGGCTTTGCACTTCTTTCGGTCGCTGAGGCACGGACGGGGCCGGCACTCGGCTTCGCTTTCGCTCTCTCCGTACAATGAGCTGACGGTGGCCGTCGCGGCGGTGGCGATGTTGGACTACGACCAAGCAGAGGCGTTGGTATCCTTCAGTGCGCGTGTGGCGGCCATGCGTGCGGCTGGCGACACAGCAGCTGTAGCAGTCGAAGCGGCGGCAGAGCCAGGCAGTCCTCTGCTCACCGTTGATGGACGACGCATGACTCAGGCGGCGCACGCGTGTGCGCTACTCGCGCTGCATCGCCATTGCGATTTGGCGTCTTTCCTACAGGAATGCACGGCGACGTCGCTGCCGGCGGTGCTGCGGCGGGTGGTAGTGCTTCACTGCCTTCTGGGACTGGGTCACCTGCACGCGCCTGTGCGCCTCGTCTTCGACGTTATCGGCTACCAGGGCAGCATGCTGCCGGCGAACGCGGTGCCACGTCCGCCGGGGGCGGATCAGAGCCCCGAGAAGGTGTTCCTCACTGCCGTGGCGGCCGATCAGCAGCGCGACGGTACTTTCGAGACGCGGCAGCGTGGTACAGCAGAGCGTCGCCAGCGCCTGTACATACCCGTAGCGCACCAGCGACGCCAGAAGAAGGCGCTGGCGACGGCATGGGGGCGGTTCATGAGAGACCAGGAGGCCGCTCTGCCGCCGCATGTCACTCACCTCGTTGCGGAGTCCATGGTGGAGGAGGGGGTGGGGGCCGAGTATCTGACAGCAGCTCTGCTGTAGATGAGGAGAGTGCTGAGGCCCCGGAGACTCACCGATGTGCCCGTGCGCGGCGCTCCCGCCAGCGCCCTTTTCGCGCCGTCCTCCTCCAAGCTACAAGGGCCGCCCCACGCGCCTCTTGGAACAGGGGATGCTGGGGCATGTGCATGTGCGCACCTGTTCACAGGACCATAAAACGAAGAGCTAGCAGCGTGCGCAGCAGTGTCGACGTCAGGGCTTCAAGTGTTTGCTGCTGATGTCTGCGACAGCGGTGGGGCTCCTGTTACCGTGGCGTTAGACGGAGAGAGAAAGGAACATGCAGGAGGGCGTGTGGAAGCACAGCCCGTGTGCCTGCAGCGCGCGGCTACTGCTCACTCGCACTTGTATCTTGCACATGCAAATGTTGAGAGCTCTCTTCTCGCGCGCGCCCTCATCACTGTCTTCACCACACACACACACACACACACACACACACACACACACACACACACACACACAGAACACGCCTTCCTTCACTCTGTGCGCACGTCTCATCACCACCTTCGCCATCATGACGAAAGCAAAGGTTTTCGTAGACACCTGCACCCTCCCCCTCCCTTCCTTACCACAAAACACACGCGCGAAGTTCCAGCGATAGGCCTCCACACTCGCACACCTGTATACAACGATAATCCTCGCACTCGCTTCTCTTCGCGATGAAGCAGGGGAAGTCCACAATGGAGCGACTTCGCGATGCGTCGCACGTGTCGGACCTGCCAACTATTATCAAGCTCATAATGAAGCGAAACATTGACATCAAGAAGCCCGACGCACATGGCCGCACCTCACTGCACTACGCATGCATGAACGACAACAAGGTGTTGATATCGTACCTCCTCTCCCGTGGCGACATCGATGTGGACCTGAAAGACAAGGACGGTAAAACGGCGCTTCAGCTGACACCGGAGACGTCACGGAGTGACATGCGGCTTTTGCTGTCCAAGATGATGGCGAACCGACAAGCGCGCGAGCCCCAGTCGGCGCTGAAGGGCGTGGAGGCAAATGAGCAGATGCTGGACGATGATCTGCGCGAGTCCGACACGGTGAGCCCAGCCACCATGCGTAAAATCGTAGTGTGTCTGGTCCTGCCGCTGCTCTTCCTCATTTTCTACAACGGCATTGTGTTTGCAGTCCAGTTTATTGCGGTGACACTTTGCTTCTACTACCTTGCAGTGGCGTACTTTGTGTCCGAGGTGGCTATTCGGCCGCCGTGGTACCATCACCACCCCGGTGCAAGCGCCCTGACCATGAAGGGGTGCCCCGACTACTGGCAAGGGTGGATCTACGACCCCAAGACGGACTTCGGCCTTGATTACGAGGATGTCGAGTTCTCGTCGACCGACCGCTACAAGCTCCGTGGATGGTACGTCCCGCCGCCGCCGGGGAAGGCGAGAGAGATGGGCATTGTCCTTGTGCACGGCGGTGGCCGCGACCGTCGCTCATGGGAGAGACATGTGCCATTTCTGCACAATGCCGGCTACGGCTGTTTGCTGTTCGACTTCCGCGAGCACGGCCTGAGCAGCGGCAATATGCGCGGTTTTACCTTTGGGATAAAGGAACGCTTCGACGTCGTAGCGGCGTGCGATCTCATGCAGTCCAAGTATGGCTACAAGCGCATCTGTGCCATGGGGACCAGTGTCGGCGGCTCCTCGGTGGTCATGGCCGCCGCCATCGACAAGAGCATCGACGTCGTCATCGCCGAGAACGCGATCACCACGTCGGCGACGCTACTGGATCAGCAGATGGTGATGGTGCTCAGCGGCTACTTTGCCCAGAACCGGTACAGCGTGGAGCTCTTCCGGCTGTTCCGCCGGTGCGCCACCTTCTGGCTGAACTGGCGCATCGGCAACAAGCCGTCGAAGCACTGTCAGGCCCTGCACTGCATCGCCAAGATATCGCCGAGGCCGATACTGATTTTGCACGGCATGAGTGACACTGTGGTGCCGATGCGCCACTCGGAGATTTTGTTTGAGACGGCCCTGGAGCCGAAGCAGCTGTACTTGTGTGAGGGTGCCTTTCACTGCGGCCTCTACAACACAAAGCCGGACGAGTACGAGGCTACGGTGCTCGGTTTTCTAGAGAAGTACGGCGCCGCCTCGCCACCGCCCTTACCGTCGCCCCAGGAGAGCAAGAAGGATCAGTAGGAGTGTGCTTCCCAAAGCCCATCTCGGCTCCTCTCTCTGCATATGTGTGCACAACTCTGCGCATGTCGTGCCGCCACCCAACGCCACGATTCGCGTCACTATACAACATGCGCACGCGCCGTCCGTTAGTATGTTCGCCGTCTCTTCGCGCTGACCCGATCATTGTCTTCCCCTTTCCCGCCGGTGGCCTTCTCTGCCACTGCGCGTGTCGTTTCTCCCAATTTTTTTTCGGTATACGATTTTGGTGTGCGTGCGAAGGGTATCACCGGATGCGCTGGGTCCAGTGCTGTGGATGTGGTGGGCGCTTGTAGGCGCGTGCGCATGTCTGCCGTTGTGTCTGCTGCCTCGAGCACCGCTCACCCGCCCACGCACCAGCGCGTCGTTTTCTTGCCGCGCTCGTTGCCTTCTCCCCCTTGCTTGTGTCGGGCTGCATTGGTTTCGAGAAGACACGCACGCGGATGCACGCATGGGGCGGAGGCGCGTAACGGAAACCTCACGAGAGCAGATGAGGGGCCTGTGGGAGGGACAGGTGAGTGGCTTGGGTGAGGGGCCTCTTGCCCACACTCTTCCGTCCTGTCTCCACGCGCTTCCCTACGCGAAGCTTTCTTCTCCGTCTCTCTCGCTGTGTTTGCATGCGCGCCTGCGGGCCTCGTCTATGGACTGTGTGCGGCAGCGTTGACATTGGGTGTTGCAGCTACCGGATGCCTTTTTCGCCCCCCCCCCCCCCCCCCCCCCCACCCCACCCCTCTTGACCCTTCGTTTCTTCGTTGCAACTGCTGCCTGCTTCACGCCGGTGTGTCTTCCCGGCCGTCTCTGCGACGGTAGCCCTGTCTCTGGAAATGCGTTCGCTCGCTTAGGATGTACACGGTAAGGGGCGTATGCCGGCGGGTGGATGCCATACACGGCGGGCGAGAGAGTGTGTGCGTGTGCCATGACGATGTCGTGGTTGGCGACTTAGTGTGCACACACGTCTCTTTCCTCCCGCAAAACTGCCACACTTTCCTATTCATAAGTCTGTGTGTGTCTTGCGTCGTGTTTCTCTAGCCCCTTCCTCCTCGCTTGTGGGGCTTCGTCTGCCCACCCCGCGCTCTCCAGCCTCCTCGACACTTTCGCTCTCTTTCACATACCATCTTCACGCCTCCCTCCCCCTCCCCCCCCCCCCCCCCCATCAGTTAGCTGGTTGTCTTTATAGGGGAGGAAAGAGGGGGGAGGGGGAGGAGAGGGGCTCATTGGACTTCTCGTGCGTCTGCGTGCAGTCAGCCAGCTAGCCACAAACGGAGAGGCCCCGCTGCCAAACGAGGATACAGGCGCCCATGCAGCGCCCATTCGTGTTGAAACGCGGGAGACCTGCGCGAGGAGAGAGAGAGAGGCAGCAGCCGCGAAAAAGACAGCGCGCTGATTTCGTCACTCCTTCGCTGGGTAGGTGTGTACGCTCGTGTGCTGAGCGTCGCTTTAGAAGCCCACAGCGACATGCCTGTGTCCGGGTGTGTGCTTACCTCTCTCTGTGTTTCCAGACGGACAACCAGCACCTCTTGCGGGGTGCCGCCGCAAGACTGCGGCCTCGGCGTCTTGTAGACCTTCTCACCCTCTCCCTCATGCCGCGTGCTCGAGCCACAGCTCAGCGCCGACTCATCCGGTATGCCTGGCTTCCTCCGCTCTGTGTTTTGCGTTAGTCTCGACGTATCCTAATCTTGCTCTCTGCTTTTTATCATGTTCTTGCGTTGGCATGTGCACACGTGCTCTGCAGTGTGCCCCCTTCACTTCTGTGGCAGTGAGCATCTCCTTGTTTCCTAGCAAGTCGCTCAGACACTGCCGCGGACCACGAGTGCGGCAATACGGAGCGCCTCTCTCTCTACTCTTTCCAGGGTGACCCCCCCCCCTCCGACCCGCACACGCACACGCAAGCTGAGTTGCTCTCGTATTTCTTGTGCAGACCCGCGTGCTTCCATATGCGCACCTGTGATTCCCCACATCGCATTCTCTGTCCCGTGAATCCGTCGGAGGGCCGCAGACACCCTCACAAAACCCTCAGCCTTCCCCTTGTTGCTCATCCGCCCTCAGACGGTTGAGCATCTTGGACGTCTGTAATAGTTTCTCTTCGGTTGCTGTTCCCTCTCTCACTGTCACTGTCTCGCCCTCCTTCACGCCAGAAAGATGGACATCAACGGCACCATTGTGGACTGCAAGCGCAACGGCACTGACGAGGTCATTTTCCGCTTCCTCATCCTTGACGCACCGAGCCCGAGCAGCCTGCCCACCTACGTGAAGCTCCTGCAGCGGCAAAATGTGCACCACCTCGTCCGCGCCTGCGGCCCTACCTACAACGCCGAGCTGGTGGAAAAGAACGGCATCCAGGTGCATGGGTGGACCTTCGACGACGGAGCGCCGCCAACGCGGGTGGTGATTGACAGTTGGCTCGACCTGCTATCTCTGGAGGCCGGCAAGACGCCGCCGGAGACTATCGCGGTCCATTGCGTGGCGGGTCTGGGACGGGCACCGATCTTGGTTGCACTGGCACTGGTGGAGTACGGCAACATGGCTCCGCTGGACGCCGTGGGCTATGTTCGAGAGCGGCGGAAGGGTGCCATCAACCAGGTGCAGCTGAACTGGCTCATGCGATACAGGCCGCGCCATCACCAGGCGAGTGATCGTTCTCTTGTCTGTACCAACTGCGTCATCCTGTGAAAAACGCCAGAGAGACGAGGTGGCGCGTGCCCCTGGTGCGTTTTACACGGGTGCTCGGCGGCACCGTTCATAACTGCTTATGTGGAGGGATGGCGGGAGACACGGGAGGGAGTGATGGAACAGGTGTCCCAGTAAAGTCTGGAAGGCGGCTACGTGGGCGGTGATCGCGACGGGAAGAGAGAGAGAGAGACGGTGGCGGATTGGCAGCATCCCGTGGGCTGTTCCCCCCCCCCCCCCCCCCACCACCACCACTCTCCCTTCGCACACATTGCCCTGCCGCTTCTCTATCCACGTCTCACTCTGTCACTCCCGTCTTTGGTCTCCTCTGCAGCCGCACTAACACTTTTCTTTGCTTGTTTGCTTGCGCGCGACTTCCTTCATGTCTGTGCTGGCGCTCATGTCGGCTTCCGTGGTAGCTCACGATACCGTTGCGTTCATTGTACGTGCTTCCCCGTGCATGTGCCCGTCAGTGCGTGCTGCCCCAAGACGGCGTCCCTGATGATGACGAGGGGGGGGGAGTGTCTAAGGGCGCGATATCACAGTGTTCCGCACACCGGCTCTGTGTGGAGAAGTCGAGCAGCCCCTCCTCCCTCTTCTATCCCTGCCAGTGTCGAGCCACTTCTCTTGGCGACAGGGTGAAGTGTCGACGGCGTACGGGGAGGGAGGGGGGGAGGTGAGTGCGATGCATCGCTGCTGCTGTCCGCGGTCCGGTCGTGGATGGCGTTGTGCGTCGCGGCGACCGGCGACAGTGTGAGCACGTTTGTGTCATATCTATGTGGTGTGCAATGCGACCATGCGCCTCGAGCGTATCCCACCCGGCCCTCACACTGCCTACTGCTGGTGTGTGTGTGTGTGTGGGGCCTGCGCCACGCCGGGGGGGGAATTGCACGAGGTAGCGACCGGCATGATGTGGGAGCGTCTGTGCGGCGACCTGCGGAGCGGGTGGGTGCGCCGACAGAGCTTGGGGCAGAGGCCGTGCTCTCGGATGAGAGGGTCGCTGCGTCGCTGCGTTGCTGTAGCGCGTGTGTCCAGGGCTGCCATTGCACGAGGCGACGGGGGCCTGTGACAGCCCCTGTATGTATGTGTGTGTGTGTGGGGGGAGGTCGAGTGGCGCTGGAGCCATGCCGCCATGACAGCTCGATGGACGCGATGCAGCACGGGCACAACAAACACCTCTCATGCCGTTGGGCTGTTTTAGCGGGAGGGACGCTCTAAACCCGTGCGTGCAGGCGTTTCTTGGTTGATATTTGTGAGCGTGGGCTCGTCCACTCGGAAGCGCGGGTGTCCCCGAAAGAGTTCGCAAGCATGCAGACGCACGCTAGGCGTCACCGAGGGAGCGCGAAAAGGAAAGCTCCCTCGAAGTCCCGCGTGCCGCCTCTGCGGCGGGGTATTCTGACGACAGGATTCGTTGTCTGTGGCACGCGCGAAGGCGTATCACACTTTCTGGTCACCCGCATCAGGCAGGGAGGAGGGGTGCAGCTCGTGAGGTGTCGGCACTTGGCCTCTGTTCTCCCCGCTGCCTTCTCTCATCACGCAGCGCAAACTCTCTGCGCTTCGATGGGCACTTGTGGAGAACCTTTCACCCCCTCGATCGCCCGGCTCACAGGCGCCGACAGGCCAGTCAACGGCAAAAGATGCGGATAGCTGCTGATTGGGCCATCGGCCACGGCGCCTACGCACGTTTCGGCGCTCAGGATTTCGGTGGCGAGCAGTCGGCTTTCTCTCTGGTGAGCGTGGCGCCCCCGCCCCCCTCTCCTCGTCTGCCATCGCTCCCCTGCTGCACTCCCGGTGCGTCGCCACGAGGGCGTGCCGTCGCGTGGCGCACCATCCCTTCATTCACTTCACTCGTTTGGCTCTCTCGCCTTTTTTTTTGGTGCTGTTTTCTCGAGTCTCCCTCCGCTTCATGCGCGTGTGACGGATCAGGCGTGCATCGCGAGCAACGCAGCATCTCTCACCGGAGCTCGTCACATCCGCGGGCTGTGTGCCTTTCGGAGGACAGATTTGTGGACGGATAATCCGTTCTAGATGCAGCGACAAGGATCATCGTTCATCGTTGCTGGCGCACTTGTCATTGGAGAGGCTGCCCCTACCTGCACGTGCTTAGCTGTCCGTCACGTCATCTTTTTCTTGCCCTTGCGGTGTGCCCGTCATGTCCTCTGATAGTGACACGGAGGGTGAGGCGCCGTCGGGGACGCAGTCGCATGCGCACTGGAACCGGATCGAGCACAAGTTGGCTAATCTGCCGACGCTGGAGCGGCTTATGCAGGAGTCGGATCCAAACGACTTCTCCAGCGCGGATGTGGAGGAGGCGTCGCGATTTGTGCGAGATATCGTGGCGACTGCGCCGCAGTGCAGCACAGACATCGAGAAGGCTCAGCGTCAGCTTCAAAGGAAGTACCGTCGCGTGTTCAAGAAGTCACTGCTACTCGCGGGGTACAAGCACCTGCTGCGCGAGTCTATGAAAGCGGCGAATGACGTCAACACACTTGTACAGCCGCACCAGGAGAGCTGTGACTCTTCTGGTGCACTCACTGCTGCTGCTGCTGCTGCTGTTCTCCCGGACATGGAAGACGCCGTATCACCGCCGCCCCCGTCCGCGCCTGGGACTTTGCCGTCCCCCAGTCTGAAGACGTCTGTGGTGTGTCCAGTGCTGGAGCGCTACCTCGTGTTCAAGGCTCCGCGTAGTCAGTCCGGCGTGCTGGTCGTTACTGTGTTCACCTCCGCTTACCCGGACGGGCAGAACTTCAGCTGCCAGTGGAACTGTTATTACTGCCCCAACGAGCCGGGTCAGCCACGCAGCTACTTGCTGAACGAGCCCGGCGTGCGGCGGGCGAATCGCCTCGAGTTCGACCCGTACCGCCAGTTCGAAGAGCGCGTCCGCTCTCTTGTGGCGATCGGGCACCCCGCCGATAAAGTCGAGCTGCTGGTGCTGGGTGGCACCTGGGAGAGCTACCCGCACCCGTATCGCGAGCGCTTCATCCGCGACCTCTTCTACGCGGCCAACACCATGTTTGATCCCCCGCGCGCTCCGCGACGGCCACCGCTGGACCTGCTCCAGGAGCAGCTGCTGAATGAGTCCGCGCAGTGCAAGATCATTGGAGTGACGCTGGAGACGCGGCCAGACACTATCAACCCAGAGATGCTCGTGGAGCTGCGTCGGTTCGGCTGCACTCGCGTGCAGCTTGGCGTGCAGCACACAGACGACGGCATTCTCACCCTTGTGAATCGCCAGTCTACCCGCGAGGACACCGCCAACGCCATCAAGCTGTTGAAAGACAGCTGCTTCAAGGTCGACATCCATCTCATGCCGGACCTGCCCGGGGCAAGCCCCACCGTCGACAAGGCCATGTTCGATGACGTACTCGACTCCCCGTATCTCCAGGCGGACCAGTGGAAAATCTACCCATGCCAAACAACGCCGTTCTCTGTGATTGAGCAGTGGTACAAGGACGGCAAGTACACACCCTACGGCCTGGAGAACTTGATCGACGTGCTGCTCTATGCGAAGGCGCGCGTGCACCCGTGGATCCGCATCAACCGCGTCATCCGCGACATTCCGGTGGACTACGTCCTTGCTGGCGTCGAGGTGGCAAACCTGCGTCAACTGCTCGCCCACAAGTTGCGAGAGCGCGGGGAGCGATGCTGCTGCATTCGGTGCCGTGAAATCAAGGGGGACAGCGCAGTCACGGAGAAGCTGAAGTCGGCCACCCCGCAGGAGCGGCGCTACGAGGCAAGCGAAGGGACGGAGGTGTTTCTATCGGTTGAGATGCCGACGGACGACGCGACCATCTTAGGCTTCCTGCGCCTGCGACTGAACATCCGCAACTGGGAGACACCGTTTGCGGAGCTCCTGCCGTGCGCGCTGATTCGCGAGCTGCACGTGTACGGCAATCTCCTGCCCACCTACGTGGAGGAGGCGGGCCGTTCGCATACACCGGCAGCCCAACACAGCGGCATTGGCCAGCGCCTTCTGCAGCGAGCCGAGGCGATCGCCAGGGAGGAAGGGTACAGCCAAATCGCCGTCATCAGCGGCGTAGGCGTCCGCGGGTATTACAAGCGCCGCGGCTACCGACTCCTGGCTGCCCACCGTGGCTGCTTCCTCGTGAAGAACCTTGACGTGGGCGATGGGTTGACTGGCGCGCCGACAACCGACCCCCAGGATGAACCGCTCGAATTTTCTCTTGAGCGCGATGAGGCGCTGCTGCAGCGGGTGACGGCAAATCGCACGGCGCCAGCCTCACCGATCCCAGGTGGGGTACCGCCCCCCGGCGTAGTCACACTCGCTGCAGTGCGGACGCAGGCGGTTGCATGGTACGGCCAGCTGCGCACCAGCGTTGCGCAGTGGTGGTCAGCGCGAAAGCGATGCCGCGGGGAGGAAACCGAGTGGCAGCAGCGGAGCGACGAGGAGGGACGCGCTGAAGCAGCAGCGCGCACTCTGTAAATCGCACAACTCTTCTGCGGTCCTTCGCCGACAGCTTTTTGTGGAGCGCGGGGCGGGGTGGTGAAGGGCTGCAGCGGCAGGGGAGGGGAGAGGGGGAGGTGCACATGCGCGTGGCAGTGCTTAGATGATAGCACGAAAACGAACCCTAAAGCGTAATCCCATCGAGTAGAGCAACGAAAACATTTTCAGCACATGGGAAGGCAGCAGCGCCACCCAAGCATCCATAACGTACACTGCTGAGGAGGGGTTTCGCTCGTTTCCGTGGTGCTCCTCCCAGTTGATCCTGATGGAGCATGCCGCGTATATGAAACCCACGTTGTTGGAGAGGGTGGAGTCCAAAGCAGAGGTGGTTCGGAAGTCGACTTGCGCGGACGTCCGCGTCGGACTATCTGCTCCCTCCGTCGTTGTTATTATGATTTGCTCTTTTTTCGCACGCAAGTATCGGCGCAACTAGTGTTGCCACGGGCAGCAGCATGGCTCCGCCGGCTCCCAGAACTTCTGCTGCCGTTGCCGCACTACCGCCTCAAACCACCTACCCTCCTCTTTCCCCCTTCTCTCTCTCTCTCTCCGACTCCGGACTGCTCTTGTCTGCATGCGGACGTCTGGACATGGACGCGCGCGCGCACACACACACACACATCTATACACGCGTAATCACTGCGAACATGCGTGCGTATTGACGTCACTGTTGCCACCTGTGGCACCGTCGTCTCGGCGAAATCTGCCATCGTTTCGCCTTGCAGCTTCCACGTCTTCCGTCCCCCCGTCCTCCTGCCTCGATATACGGTGAGCGTTTTTCCGACTCCACCCCCTATCTCTTGCGCTTCGACACCCCACATCACGCACGTAGGTAAGTCTCCGTCATTGTGCACATACCCGCCACCTCACGTCCATACACACGTGCGCGCGTGCATCCATCGACATCCATCTAGAATACATAGCGGAGCCGAACATTTCCTTTTTAGGTTCTTCTGCGGCGCATCACTTCTCGCTTCTCTCCACGTCGTTCCGCACGCGAAGCGTTCTCCTTTCTTTCGTTGGGTGTGAGTGCACCAGACACCGTACGCGCCAAGCTGTGTACACTCGCACGAACGCCAGCAGCCAGTCCCTTGTAGGTGACGCAAGCACGAAGGGCAATAAGAATAACCTAGCGAAAAGAGCCCCGCCGTGAGAGACGAGGAACGTTGCCTGCTTGCCTGCCTGCGGCCGTGAGCATTGAGGAGGTACAGACGCGTAGGGGCAGCGCCTCGAGTACTGTTAATTAGCTGTAAAGCACCGTAAACGCTCGTCGGACATGGTATCATGCATATTCTGTAGGTCTGCATGCTCGATTTCCGGCTGCCCCTCCCTCTGTCTCTGAGCGTGAATCCCGTGAGCTCGCTCTTCTTCTTGGCTGACATCTACCACTCCTGAAAAGGGAAGTGCGCGCGAGGGTGTGCATGCATGTGTCTGTTCGCTAGAACGTATGTGCATGCGTGACCTTGTCGACCGGCTTAGATCGTTGCCGCTGTTGTTGTTTGCTTAGTGATATATGTGATCACCGTGCCATCGGCGACGACAGAAACGGGCACGGCAGCATAACCGCGCTCCCAGCAAAGCGACGCAGACTTGTACGCGCGCACGCAGCGGTCAAGGAGCTGATCACTGAGCGACACACACACACACACACACACACACATATATATATATATATATAGTTGCGAATGCACTGTCCCCCTCCTTCATTTCTTCGCTTTCTGTCTTCGTCGTCCGCGCTCGCGCACCCAGACGCTCTGCATCGTTGATTGTGCCTGCCGGCAGCAGCTCACACCGCACCCCTCCTTCTCCCTCACTTGTTTTTTTCTTCCTGTTGTTTGATCCTCCTTGAGGCGAGCAGAGCCGCACCGGTGTACGTCACCTTTTCCTGGCCTGTGTCGGTGTGTGCTGAACGTCTGTGCTCTTGTGTTGTGCGTGTTGCCATCCGGGCACTTCTCGTTGTCGTTGTCCGCTGCATTCCAGTGCGCTTGCCTGTGCGCACACAGACGTTTCTTTCTGTGTCGCTCCCTTCGTACGCCGCTCGCCCTGTGTGTCTCTTCCCATCACCACTTCTCTCTCTCTCTCCCCGTCTGTGTGGTGTTCGTTAACATCCCCTTAGCGCCCCTCTTTTCTGTTGCTCTCGTGTGCTCGTTGCACCGGTGCGCGTGTGGTGGATAGAGTCGCGTCGAGGCTACAGGTCGTTGGCGTGTGAGTGAGCGTGTTGCACCAGCGAAGGACGCCATCATCGCGCGTGCTTTCGTCGACGAGAGAGCGAGAGAGGGCTAATTCACGTCGAAGAACTAACCACCACCACCACCACCACCACCACCACCACCACAACAAAAAAAACAGAGAAGGGGGACCTTGTGAGGCGCTCCTGCCCCGCGGCGCCTTCTCTCCCACACCGGCGTCGTCCTTTTCCACCTCCGCTTCTCAGGGTCTCATCCCCTTCACTGTCGCGCGCACACGCCCCGGAAGACGTTGCAGCCATGGAGGTGAACGCTACGCTGATCGACTGCTGCGACCCGCAGAAGCCGTCGAGGGTGCTCTTTCACTTTCTCATCCTCGACGCGCCGTCCCCCAGCAACCTCCCGACATACATCAAGGAGCTGCAGCACCGCGGCGTGCGGCACTTGGTGCGGGTATGCGGCCCGACCTACGACGCCACCCTTGTCAAGAGCAGGGGCATTGATGTCCACAGCTGGCCATTCGACGACGGCGCGCCTCCGACGCGTGCGGTGCTTGACAGCTGGCTGAAGCTGCTCGACACGGAGCTTGCGCGTCAGCAGGAGGATCCCTCCGTGCCTCCGCCAACCATCGGCGTGCACTGCGTGGCGGGCCTGGGCCGCGCACCAATCTTGGTGGCGCTGGCGCTGGTGGAGTACGGCAACGTATCTGCACTAGACGCTATCGCACTGATCCGCGAGAAGCGCAAGGGTGCAATTAATCAGACACAGATGCACTGGATCACCAAGTACAAGCGTCGCCACCAGGGTGCGGGCTGCGTGATCATGTAGGCGCAAGCATGAAGGAGGGGGCGTACGAGAGCCATACTACTTCTGCACACGCACACACACACACACACACACACACACACCTACCCACATACTGGCATAGCGAGCCGCATAAGAGGTGTAGGTTGGTGTGCGGTCGTGTCTAATGGTCTCACCGAAAGCCAGAGCTTGTCCGTGTTCCGCGTCTGGCCCCCTCCCTCTTGTCTGTGCGGCATACGTGCTTCACCTTTTGTTGATCTTCGATTTTAATTTTTTTTTTGCTTTTAGAGTGCGCGCGCGTGTTTTCCCCCTCCCTCCTCTTTCTCTCTACCTTGTGTGTGCGTCAACGTGTGAGGGCGCACTGGGTTATGATGCTGATGCTGATGTGTGTGTGTGTGCCGTCCATCATCTGCAAGAGGGCCTCCATCCCCCTCTCACCACTGGTGTGGTGCCCCATCATCGCCGGTGCGCCCCCGCCCCCGCCCTGTCCTGCCCGTCCTTTTCGCCACGTTGGCTCGTTTTAGTTCCGTCTTCGTTTTCTCTTTATTGTTTCGCATATGCATCTATATATATATATGCATAAGTGTATATACATGTATATGTATATATATGCATAAGTGTATATACATGTATATGTATATGTATGTATAAGTGTATATACATGTATATGTATATGTATGTGTAAGTGTATATACATGTATATGTATATGTATGTATAAGTGTATATACATGTATATGTATGTGTAAGTGTATATACATGTATATGTATATGTATGTGTAAGTGTATATACATGTATATGTATATGTATGTATAAGTGTATATACATGTATATGTATATATATGCATAAGTGTATATACATGTATATGTATATGTATGTATAAGTGTATATACATGTATATGTATATATATGCATAAGTGTATATACATGTATATGTATATGTATGTATAAGTGTATATACATGTATATGTATATGTATGTATAAGTGTATATACATGTATATGTATATATATGCATAAGTGTATATACATGTATATGTATATATATGCATAAGTGTATATACATGTATATGTATATGTATGTATAAGTGTATATACATGTATATGTATATGTATGTATAAGTGTATATACATGTATATGTATATGTATGTATAAGTGTATATACATGTATATGTATATGTATGTATAAGTGTATATACATGTATATGTATATGTATGTATAAGTGTATATACATGTATATGTATATATATGCATAAGTGTATATACATGTATATGTATATGTATGTATAAGTGTATATACATGTATATGTATATATATGCATAAGTGTATATACATGTATATGTATATGTATGTATAAGTGTATATACATGTATATGTATATGTATGTATAAGTGTATATACATGTATATGTATATATATGCATAAGTGTATATACATGTATATGTATATATATGCATAAGTGTATATACATGTATATGTATATGTATGTATAAGTGTATATACATGTATATGTATATGTATGTATAAGTGTATATACATGTATATGTATATGTATGTATAAGTGTATATACATGTATATGTATATGTATGTATAAGTGTATATACATGTATATGTATATGTATGTATAAGTGTATATACATGTATATGTATATGTATGTATAAGTGTATATACATGTATATGTATATGTACGTGTAAGTGTATATACATGTATATGTATATATATGCATAAGTGTATATACATGTATATGTATATATATGCATAAGTGTATATACATGTATATGTATATGTATGTATAAGTGTATATACATGTATATGTATATGTATGTATAAGTGTATATACATGTATATGTATATGTATGTATAAGTGTATATACATGTATATGTATATGTATGTATAAGTGTATATACATGTATATGTATATGTATGTATAAGTGTATATACATGTATATGTATATGTATGTATAAGTGTATATACATGTATATGTATATGTATGTATAAGTGTATATACATGTATATGTATATGTACGTGTAAGTGTATATACATGTATATGTATATGTATGTATAAGTGTATATACATGTATATGTATATGTATGTATAAGTGTATATACATGTATATGTATATGTATGTATAAGTGTATATACATGTATATGTATATGTATGTATAAGTGTATATACATGTATATGTATATGTATGTATAAGTGTATATACATGTATATGTATATGTATGTATAAGTGTATATACATGTATATGTATATGTATGTATAAGTGTATATACATGTATATGTATATGTATGTGTAAGTGTATATACATGTATATGTATATGTATGTATAAGTGTATATACATGTATATGTATGTGTAAGTGTATATACATGTATATGTATATGTATAAGTGTATATACATGTATATGTATATGTATGTATAAGTGTATATACATGTATATGTATATGTATGTATAAGTGTATATACATGTATATGTATGTATAAGTGTATATACATGTATATGTATATGTATGTATAAGTGTATATACATGTATATGTATATGTATGTGTAAGTGTATATACATGTATATGTATATGTATAAGTGTATATACATGTATATGTATATGTATGTATAAGTGTATATACATGTATATGTATATGTATAAGTGTATATACATGTATATGTATATGTATGTATAAGTGTATATACATGTATATGTATGTATAAGTGTATATACATGTATATGTATATGTATGTATAAGTGTATATACATGTATATGTATATGTATGTGTAAGTGTATATACATGTATATGTATATGTATAAGTGTATATACATGTATATGTATATGTATGTATAAGTGTATATACATGTATATGTATATGTATAAGTGTATATACATGTATATGTATATGTATGTATAAGTGTATATACATGTATATGTATATGTATGTGTAAGTGTATATACATGTATATGTATATGTATAAGTGTATATACATGTATATGTATATGTATGTATAAGTGTATATACATGTATATGTATATGTATAAGTGTATATACATGTATATGTATATGTATGTATAAGTGTATATACATGTATATGTATGTATAAGTGTATATACATGTATATGTATATGTATGTATAAGTGTATATACATGTATATGTATATGTATGTGTAAGTGTATATACATGTATATGTATATGTATAAGTGTATATACATGTATATGTATGTATAAGTGTATATACATGTATATGTATATGTATGTGTAAGTGTATATACATGTATATGTATATGTATAAGTGTATATACATGTATATGTATATGTATGTATAAGTGTATATACATGTATATGTATATGTATGTGTAAGTGTATATACATGTATATGTATGTATAAGTGTATATACATGTATATGTATATGTATGTGTAAGTGTATATACATGTATATGTATATGTATAAGTGTATATACATGTATATGTATATGTATAAGTGTATATACATGTATATGTATATGTATGTGTAAGTGTATATACATGTATATGTATGTATAAGTGTATATACATGTATATGTATATGTATGTGTAAGTGTATATACATGTATATGTATATGTATAAGTGTATATACATGTATATGTATATATAAGTGCTTTGTTTTTGCTTTGTTCGCTTCTTCCCCTCTTCGCTCCGGTCCACTGGCGGCCGGCACCGTCAAAAAAATGCCGCCGTCGGCGCGCAGACCACGTCCCGTCCTTGAACATAGCGGAAGGCAAGCGGAAAGAAACGAACGAATGCACCAGTATTTCGTTGGTTAAGAGACCTCGAGAGGGAGCGAGAGAGGGGGGTGAGAGGGGTATTGCACAGAGCCGGATACGCAACGGCGTTTTCAGCGACGCACTTGTGCCACATACCGAGAGAACGGGAGGTGGCACAGGAGCGGTGCTCTTGCCGGCAGTTTGTCATTGGCAAGGTGAGAGCAGCGGGTTTCTCGTTCGGTTGCCTTCACCGGCGCTGCGCTCTTCGTCTTTCTTCGTTCTCTCTCGCCGTGCGTAATGTATTTTCTCTCACACACCAGCCAGGCTTGGCGGGCGTTCCCAATACAGGTGCTCGAGCGTGTACGCGTGCGCGCCGTTCTGCCTTTTGCGTGTGCGCGCGTCTGTGAGGACTCGCCACCCACCGTCCCCCTTCCTGCAAGGGAAGCGTGCAGCGCTTCATCTCGTGACGGGGTTTTGCGTTTCTTGCGTTCTGTCACCATCGTGTCCCTCCTCCACAAGCTGCTTCCGTCCGTCCTTATCTCTCGCCGTACACACACACACACACACACACACACAAACCACCACCGACGATCCACGCGCACTTACCTCCGCACACAGGCGCACGCCGACGTGTATTCTTGCAAGTTCTGGATCGCCTGTGCACATTGCCCTTGCCTGCAGCAGCGTGGGCAGCTACCCACGGCAAGCCTTTCGCCCTCTCCTTTCCGCATTCCTTTCTCGATTTCTCAGGGAATTATACGGAGGGGCCCTCCGTCCCTTCCTCCCCTGGCGGCACCGATGGAGCATGCACTGCTGCAGGTGGTGCACCTTTATCCGCCAAAGACACTGCTCCGCTACGACTCCGCCGCGCACACGGAGAAGCTGAGACACCAGCCGCACTTGTACGCTGCGAGCTCCTGCGAAGACTGTGAGATCGTCGCTACGGATGAGCAGGTGGGGGCGTACACCGATCTGCTCGACTTCATCACCGGCGCACAGCAGGAGTGCTATACGCTCTTCGGTGAGGATGATGCGCGGTGGTCCGTCGACGACGGTGGCGAAGAAGAGCGCTCCGCTGGCACACTTGACAGTGCCAGTGTCCGCATCAACTCCAGCGAGTGGAGCGAGGGGGACGGCGACGATGCTCATGGAAACGGTGGTGCGCCGCAAAAGCGTAAGCGGTCGCACGCGTAGTATGGGTGTGCGTGTGTGCGACGGCGGCACATCACATCCGCCGCCGTCGCACACACGCACAGGGAGAGAATTGCGAGCTTTTTGCGACTTAGATGTTGAGCCGTCATGCGTGAGGAGTGCGCATGCGACTCGACTGATCAGTTCCGCTGGAGTTGGTTGGCTTGCTAATTAGTGATCATGCGAAGCGCCTGGCGCGTTGCAGAGCGCACGCGTCCCCCTCCGAAGGACGCGATGAAGATGTGGGAGACGAACTGTTTTGTGCTGGCGAGATCGTGCGAAAAAGTGGGAGGGAAGCGGCGGACGTACACGCACTCGCAAAATCTATGACGGCCCGAAGGGACAAGGTAGGTGAAGTGAAAGGGCGGGTTAGGGCACCGGTACGGGAGCGTACCAGTGCGGTGTCCAGCTCCGTGCCTCTCCTTCCGACCCCTCTTTTTAGTTTGCAGTGTTGCTCGCCGCAAGGGTGCACCAGGCGCCCCCATCACACTATCTCAAGCCTTTTCACAATCCTGCCTACTTCCCTTTTCCATGCTTACCTGTGCATGCCGCACGTGCGCAAACTCGCTGCACCCCCCTCCTTCCGCCTCTCTCCACGCGCGTACGCGCTTGTATGGTCGGTGGTAATTCTGCTCGGCGTTGGTTTCAGTATTCAGCATTCTGCCGACGTGCCCGCTTTCACGGACATCTGCTGCTGCTCACCTCGTACCTGCCCTCGCATGGAAGCCAAGCATTAACGTCTCTCACCCCACCTCTCTTTCCACGCGCCATCCATTACGGGACCCACTGACGGACCACAATCAACGGTTTACGTGCCACTGCCCTCCGCGACCCGGCGTAGGCTCACAATCACATAGAAGACGATTTCTCTGCCGAAGGTGTGCGGTGCGCGTGTGTGTCTTCGTGTTTCTCTGCGCGGCCACAGAACTAACTGCGCTGCTCTCGCCTTCCACACCGATATCGATGCGTAGCTACACAGCGAGCACTGGCCGCACGAGTACATGTGCGCTTGCTAAACGCCACTACATCCTAAGCAAGCGGTGTGCTGCGGAACAACCGTCGCAGCGGTCCGCCAGCGAAGCAGGCGGTGGTGCCGCGTAAGGACCAGCATTACGGAAGGGCATAAAAGAAAGGCGAAGCGAGGCGTAGTGCTGCTCAAGGCTGCATATGACGGACGCTATCATCCACCTCACGGCGGGCACCGTGGCGGGTATGACCGGCGTTCTCCTCGACTACCCGCTCGATACCGTAAAGACGCGCATGCAAGTGAGCAGGTGCGCAAACGTGCCCCGCCGCTACAGTCCCACGGCAGTCATGGCAGCGAGCAGCCTGAGCGCTGCCGCGCCGGCGACGTACTGGCAGTGCGTTTCCCAGCTGTATCAACGCGGCGGTATTCGATCATTTTACTGCGGCCTGAGTGTGCCGCTCGCAGCCCAGGGCGCCGAGGCCGCCGTTGTCTTCTCGGTCTACAACGTATCTCTGCAGCACTTTCTGCGCAAGGAGCAGCTACAGCACCAGGAGCAAGAGCGGCCAAGGTTGTCGGGGTCTCCGGGTGATCACAAGGCACGATCCCATCGGCATCAGCAAATGCACGGCAAACATGAGCAGCCCCAGCAGCAGCCGCACGTGTCTGTGTGGAGCTCGCCGGCGCACTGGAAAGCCTCGGCGTGTGCGGGTCTCGCCGTGTCGCTCATCTTGACGCCGGTAGAAATGCTCAAGTGCAACATGCAGATGGAGAGCGCCAGGCCGTACTGGAGGCGGCGCCATACGACGGTGCGCGGCCTCGCTCGTCACCTGGTGGCGTCGCAAGGTTTGCGTGGTCTCTACACTGGGGTGACCGGCACTATGACGCGTGCTGTGCTGGGCAACATGGCGTACTTTGTGTCCTATGAGCAATGCCGGGAGTGGCTGGCGCAGAGGTTTGCCCCATCGCGCAGCGATGGCGAAGCTGCTCCGATTTGGCACTCCATGCTCGCCGGCGGAATCAGTGGGTGCTGCTACTGGAGCATCGCCTATCCGGCCGACGTGGCCAAGACGAAAATGCAGGTTTGTCCTACAGCGCGACAGCAAGGCTTTACGAGGACGCTTGCTAGCTTGTACCACAGCGGAGGAGTGGAGGCGCTGTTCCGAGGTTGGGGCGTCACGGTGGTGCGAGCGTTCTTGTCGAGCAGCATCGTCTTCACCACCCACGAGCACAGCAGCAGCGCCTTGCGGGAACTCTCTTCCGTGTATCGTGTGCTTGCGCGCGACAGTGCCGCGGCGTCGGCATCGAGCGCGGCCTGTGAGCCGCAAGAGAAGCTGATTTCTCACCGCTACTGAGGGCAAACAGTGCTGGCACTTGTGGCGGTCATGGGACACACACACACACTCAGGGGCATAATGGCACTTCCAAGCTTCTTTCCCTGCCCTGTAGCGGACGAGCACCAACTCGGACCGTCCCCGCTCACTCGTCCTCCAAGCTCGCGTCTTTGACGTCGAGCGAACGGCACCAGCGACTCTCTTCACCGCCCACCGCCGCCCCTTTCGGTGTCCGTACAAACGTTGGTGGTACCTGTGGCGACTCTCTTTTTCTCGTTGTCTCCGTCGCTGCTTGCGTCGGCGGCGCCTCGGGCGCGCGCACTGTCGCGGCCTTGGTGCAGCTGCTTGCGGCCGTGTAACAGATCACCTGGTGCTGCTGCTGCTCCTCCCGTATGGCCCTCCTCCCTTTTGTTCGCCGAGCGCCGCCTGCGCAAGCGGTTGTGCGCGTGCGCGGGCTGCGGCTGCTGCGGCTGCCGTCGTGACCCTGGCCGTGTCTTCAACCTCCGCCCTTCTCCGCGACAGCTCTTCTTGCCGTCTTGTCGTGGTTGTTCAGCTGTTGCTTTTCTGCTCGGAGCTTGTTCTGCATCGGCGCTTCGCAGTACCTCGTATCTCGTTTACATCTCTCAGAGTCTCTCGTTTTCTGCAGTGCAGCAGCCACCACCACCCAGGGCTGCTGTTTTTCTCTGCTATTGGTCTGCGTCGTCTTCCCCGCCACCATCGCCCCCCCCCTCCATCCGACGATCGGGCTGTCGCGCAAGCGGGGGACCCCCACCCCTCCTCCTCTGTGTCTCCCGTTCTCTCTCGCTCCATCTCTCTGTCTTCTTCACAACAATGAACGAGTGCCGTTGACAAGCGCCGGCGAACCAACAGAAACCGAAATCGCGAGAGAGAGAGGGAGGGACAAAACAGTTGGAAAGACGGCTCGATACGCCAGCCTCACTTATCGACGCAGGCGTGTTGGGTGTGGAGAGTGACGTGAAGTGAATTGCCTATTGCGGCCTCGGATAACAGGTGTGCACAACGCAATTTACAGCCGCTCTGCGCGCACGCTCTTTTCCTGAACACTCCCATCTTGCGACCACATGTGCCCAGTGAACCCATCTACCGATACACAGACAGGCCGAGAGGGGGAGCACGGTTTTGGATATCCACACGCACTAACACTAACACTAACACACACACACACATACATGTATATGTATAGGTGTGTGTGTATATCGGCGCACGACACATCCCCCCGCTGCCGCGACATGAGCACCGCTGACGTCTCCGTTATGTTTTTTTCGTGTGTTTGCCTCTCCTCTTTGTTTCCATTTGATCTGAGCGATGTTTTGGGCGGGAAGACTGCGTTGCAGCACCGCTCGCCGCGCGGCTCTCACGATCTTCGCCCGACGTCTGTCTGTTCGCCCCCCCCACCCCCCCTCTTCCGTTTCGGGCTGTTTTGTGTCTTTCATTGCCCCGAACTTCAGGTCATCGGCTGCGTGCAGTGCACCCGTTCACAGAGGGCGAGAAAGGACCCTGACGACGTGCTGTGACGTTGACGTTGTAAGTCTGCCTCCTGTTTACCTTAACGACATTGAGCACCTTCTGTCAGCAGTGCCGCTGCTGCTGCTGCTGCTCCTGCAGGTGGGGGTGCGATAAAGGAATTCATAAGCAGAGCGGCGAGATACGCCGTGCCACGCCTCGCACGTCTCTTCACTAAATCATAGAGACTGTGCGTCAACACCAAACACTTCGGGGAAGAAAGGAGTGGTGGTGGTGGTGGTGGTGGTGGCAGACAAGACGCACAGGCCCTCCTTCCACCTCGTTTTCGCGGGACCGCGTGCATCGTCTTGACCGCCAGCGTATACGAGTGCGACGCATTTTCAGTGAGAAAGGTTTTCGTGTGCGCATCCTCGTCGATGCTGTTCTCTGCGTGCTCGCTCGCTCGCTCTCTCTTGCTACCTGGTCTGTCTCTCCCCTCTCGTTATATATTTGTTTCTGTGAAGGCGCGATGCGTATCCTCTTTTCATTTTGGTCTCTTAACAGTTTTCGTGTTGGCTGCACATGCCGCTGTGGGCGTGTGCTGCTAAACGTCGCTCTCTCTCTCTCTCTCTCTCTCTGTTGTTTGTCCGTCTCCCGGCGGCTGCTTGTTTGCTGTATGACTGAGACACACACACACACACACAGACGCACACACAGACAGGGCTCGTCGAGTCCGCCGTCATGTATCTCAAGCACGCATGCGCTTCGGCCACCGATCCGTCTTGTGCCATGAGAGAGTGTGTGCGTGTGTGTCGGGGAGGGGGGAGGGCGATGGGTATGTGGGTGGGTGGGTGGCAAGGAAAACAAAGGTGCTGCCAAGGATGAGCAATCACCCACCGGACGCACCCCCCTTCCCCCAATGCTGGTGTTGTCGTGCGGCACGTCGCCTTGCCACGAAAGCGGGCAATAGTCAAAGGCAACGCCTGCTGCTGTTGCCACGAAAGACCTCTCACCCTATTGTGACCTACACGCTTCCACAAATCCCACTTGTTTGAGTGTTCTTTCCCTCTATCGATGTATGGGCGCTGCCGCGGTGCCGCGCGCATCTCTTCTCCAACTCCCGTGCGCTCAGACAGGCACAGAGACCACCACATGCAGGAAAAAGTGTGGAAAACGGAGGACCTGCGCGGCTCCTCCGCTCTCAGCACTCTTGTTTTCTCCGCCCACCAGCCCTGGACTGCCTGTGTGTGTGTGTGTGTACGAGCCGATTATTTTTCTTTTGTTTTGGACTGTGTTGTCTCCTAGAGCGTCGCGACACGCAATGCACATGAATACGACCGCTTCGCTTACTCACGCATGCACAGTGCCCATCTCGCTGAGCGCGCACAGCGAGTGCCACCTCGCTCATGCGCGCTCACCTCACGAATTCCCTTTCTCCCGTGTGAGGGGAGGGGTGGAGGTGCACGCATGTCTTACCGTCTTCTTGTTGAACTGGAACACAAAAACAAGAAAAACGAGAGGGACGCGCAGAACACGCGGCCCTGCCCCACGTTCTTTCCCCGACGCGCCGTGATGGGAGGACACCAGCCCGTGGTGTGGGTCTCTGTGCTGAGCGCAACAGCGTGGGGCGCTGCCGGCGTGCTCTATGACAGACGAAGAAGATGATGCATCAAGTAAGTGCTCATGGTAGGCACTTGCGTGCGCGCTGTCTGCGCTGTGAGTGTTCCTCATCTCACAGGGCCAGCTGCCCCCCGGCACTTTTTCTACACCGTCTCTCGCTTCGCGTGCTGTCTATTGTGTAACTTTGGTCTCACTGCAACGCCGCCATTCCTTCCCTCTCCCTCTACGCGCACGCACACGCATGGGCACAGCCACCGACGCTGCAGCATGCCGGCGCAACCTGCGCGCGTGGAACAGTGAGACGCAGACACACACACACACACACACACACACACGCAGGCGCGCGATCCCTGACAGCACCTTTCTCTGTCATCGGCGCGGAAGCCGGTCCGTCTTGCGCTTGTGATTGTGCGACACAGCACAGCTTCGCTGAGACGCTCGTACGCCTCTCCTCTTGCTGTTTTACCAGGCCCCCTTCAGCGTGGCGGATGCCGAGCGCTGCTCTGCCCTTCCCTCTTTTTGTCTTGGCGCCCGCATTGACTTGGCTTGCGTACGGAGAATCACTGCAGAGGGACTTCAGGGGCGCCGCTGTCGTGCTCATCGTGGCAGGCAGCGCGTGTCTCCTTGTTTGTGTGCGTGCTCATTGATTCTTGTCGACGTTGATGTGACTGTTGCAAGCACGGCCGTATACACAGCTCACTGTGGAAACTCTACCCATCCCTTGCGGCACTCCCCAGCGGACTCGCTGGACGTCTGCAATACTGCCTCTGGTGCCGCTTCTCCTGTAGCCGTCTTCGGACCGTGACCGGCTCGGGTTTCTTTGCTCGGGTGTGGGGTGAAGGGTGCTGGGCGATGAGTCTGTGGAACGATCTCGTTGCTGGCACCGCTGGCGGGTGTGCAGGGGTGCTGATCGAGCACCCATTCGACACCATCAAGGTGCTCCTGCAGACGTACGGCGGCACGCGGTACGCTGGCTACGCGGACTGCACCACAAAGCTGTTTCGACAAGATGGTGTCATCGGTTTCTACCGCGGTGTCACGGCACGCCTCGTTGCCTCCGGCTTCGAGCATGCGTGGGTGCTCGCGACGTACAAGTGGACGCTGCGCTTGATCGGTGCAGGTGATCGACCCACTCTACCGCAGATTCTACTGGGCGGGTGCGGCAGCGGCGTGGCAGCGACGGTGTGCTTGACACCGTTCGAATTGGTGAAGTGTCGCATGCAGGCCGATGATTCCAAGGGTCAGCGACGGTACCGCGGCTCGCTGGACTGTGCCCAGCAGGTTCTTCGTGAGCGCGGCTTCAAAGGGCTCTACAAGGGCGGCTTTGCCATGCTCTGCCGCGAGGTGCCCGGCTCGGTGGCATGGTGCGGCACGTACGACACGCTGAAGAGCTGGATGACACCAGAGGGCGTACCGACGCAGAGCCTGCCACTGTGGAAGCTGATGATCGCTGGTGGTTGCAGCGGCGTTGCCTTCTGGACAGCTTTCTACCCCTCTGACGTGGTCAAGACCCGTATCCAAGTAGACCCCGCGTACGAAAAGTTGAGCCTCTGGGAAACGATGACGCGCGTGTATCAGAAGGAAGGCCTGCGCGCCCTCTATCGAGGCTGGACCCTCACAGCCGCCCGTTCCTTCCCCTCTAACGCAGTTATCTTCGGCGTCTTTGATAGCTGCAACCGCGCGCTGTCCCCTGAGCCTCCACTGATGGCAGATGTGCTATCCACGGTGAGTGGGCGTGGCCCAACATTTTCATAGTGCTCGACGCGCAGCTGACGGTGTGTCGGCTCATTGCTTCGGTGTAGATCTGCGCCTGTTGAACCTTTCTCCACCGCCTGATGATGACGAGGGGGGGGGGAGTGTCTAAGGGCGCGATATCACAGTGTTCCGCACACCGGCTCTGTGTGGAGAAGTCGAGCAGCCCCTCCTCCCTCTTCTATCCCTGCCAGTGTCGAGCCACTTCTCTTGGCGACAGGGTGAAGTGTCGACGGCGTACGGGGAGGGAGGGGGGGAGGTGAGTGCGATGCATCGCTGCTGCTGTCCGCGGTCCGGTCGTGGATGGCGTTGTGCGTCGCGGCGACCGGCGACAGTGTGAGCACGTTTGTGTCATATCTATGTGGTGTGCAATGCGACCATGCGCCTCGAGCGTATCCCACCCGGCCCTCACACTGCCTACTGCTGGCGTGTGTGTGTGTGGGGGGGCCTGCGCCACGCCGGGGGGGGAATTGCACGAGGTAGCGACCGGCATGATGTGGGAGCGTCTGTGCGGCGACCTGCGGAGCGGGTGGGTGCGCCGACAGAGCTTGGGGCAGAGGCCGTGCTCTCGGATGAGAGGGTCGCTGCGTCGCTGCGTTGCTGTAGCGCGTGTGTCCAGGGCTGCCATTGCACGAGGCGACGGGGGCCTGTGACAGCCCCTGTATGTATGTGTGTGTGTGTGGGGGGAGGTCGAGTGGCGCTGGAGCCATGCCGCCATGACAGCTCGATGGACGCGATGCAGCACGGGCAGTGCTTCGTTCTCGCTAAGTGATTTGGCGGAGGTGAGCGCGCTTGTGCTTGTGGGTGTCGCGCAGTGTTCCCGGTTGAAGTTGGCGAAGTTTCTTTCCCGTGTTGGTGAACGAGAACCTCTTGCTGTCGCCGAATCGGTGGCCGGTGCCGCCTCCTCGCAGAGCGCCGCTGAGTGTGTTGCTGCCAACACCGTCTACAGGCCGGGGTAGGATGATGGCTCTTTCGCACAGCCGCCTTTACGTATTCTGTTGTTTCGGTTGCGCTCGTTGTGGTTGGCCGACATCCCCTCCTTTCCTTGGTTGGGAGAAGGAAGTGATCGGGACTTGCAGCGGCATCTGGTGGCCTGCATGCTTCGGCCGCTTCTGTGGCGTTCTCCTTCCATGTTATTGTCGCCGTGCTTTTGCGCGGCTTCCGCCTCCGCACAGCTCCCCCGCTGCTTGCTCATCCTGTGTGGATGTAGGTGATGGAGGTGCGCGCGAGTGGCACGTGCGTGTGTGCATCCCGAACGCAGACTTCGGAGGGACCTCATTTTTTGTTTTGCGCAAGAGGAATGCCTTGTCGCGCTGCAGTAGACACCACTCTTGTCTGTCCGTCTCTTCTCTCCGCCCTTCTCTCTCTCCCTCTGTGTCTGTGTGTGCGCACAGTCACACCAAGTAACACGTCCGCGGTGCACCGTGTCGTTGCGTGCCCCGAGGCGTCGGTGACACCAAACAGCTCAAGCGGAGGGAGGGCTCACTGCCATCACCGCACATTCTGCGTACTCTCTCACACTCGCGAGAGCCAAGGAGGGGGAGGGCGTGCTTGCCTGGCTGTGCGTGTGCTCTATCTGTGCCGCACCACTGGCGTTGCTCATTGTGCTCACCTACGCGTGTGTCTGTGCTGCCGCATTACGAGGAGCGCGCGGCACAGCGGCGAAGAAGGATAGCGACCAAGGGCAGCGGAGAAGAGGCGGGACACAGCCGTGTATGGGGGACGTGTTCCAGCAGTTTGCGTCCTTACTTGCCAAACCTGCCGCCTCTCTTTCACAGTCGACCCAGACTCGCCCCACAGCCATCAAGTGGAGCCGCATTCTGCGTCGGCTACTCGGCACACGTGTAGGCTCGGACCCGCCCGCTGGACTTTGTCCTGGCAGTGCACGCGCACACGCCCTGGTTCTCTCACGGACTCTCCTCCCTTGCGTTGCCTGCCTCCACAGTGGTCATGCGTCGATCTCACGTGGGCGAGGCGCAGCGCCGTCAGGCGTTGGCAGAGCGGCGCTTCCGTGGGCACCGCATCCGCCGCGGGCTCGAAGAGCTTGGCGACCTCGATGCTCCCAAGAAGCGCAAAGAGCGCAGTGACGGCGTGGCAGCGCTCACGGAGACCGGCGACGCGTCGCCCGCCGAGCGGGCCACCACCGCAACGGCTCTCGACGACTGCACCACGGACAGCGCCACCGCCGCGGCTCGAACCACTCCTGCCATCTTCTCTACCGTTTTCGGCGCGGACTGGGGTGAGTGGGCGGAGGTGAAGCGCGTGGTGTTTGATATGAACGCCACAGCGGCTGAGAAGCGGAGTGCGTTGGAGACCATCCATGTGTGGCGCCACCGTGCACGCAAGGAGCGCGAGTTGCCGGCCTACGTGGAGTCGACGGAGGTGCTGTTGGATGCGATGCTGCAAGATGAGGAGGACGCGCTGAAAGATGGACCACTGCGCATGTGCTACGGCGCCGCCATTTCGCGCGTCGTGCATGTCATGACCGGCTCCTTTGCGAGCGGCGCCGCCGACACGTATCGCAAGCGCGCGAGCGAGATCGGCTTCCCTGAGGAGGCGGTGGAGGTTCGTCAGCGTGTGGCGCACGGGGCACTGCCGCTGACGTCGGAGTTGCGGTGGGTCTGCGGCTTGGTGCTGCAGTTTTTGTTCACGCAGTACTGGCTAGAGCAGGAGCGGCAGGTGTATCTCATGCAACAGGAACAGGGCACCTCCTTGTCCGAAGCCAGCGCACTCCGTAAACCACGACAGCGGCAGCCGGCGAGAGCGAGCACAGCGACACTAGCGGTGGAGACAAGTGTGTCTGCAGCCTCTCTACCACCGCCATCCGTCACCATAGACGACATGAAGGCACTTCTGCACGACCTCGAAAGCGATGCGGACGGCGACGGCGAAAGCACCGAGGGCGGCGGTGTGGCAGACAAGGGCAACGAGGCTGCACCCGTCACGCTATCCCCTGCCGGTCCTGCCCCGACGGCCGAAGGCGCAGCCAGGCGAGATACGTCCTCTGGTGCTTCCACTGCCACCATCGCAGGCTGGCGTCTGTCGTGACGGCTCGGGGTGGGCGAAGGCCGAAAAGTGTGAGGGCTGCTGGAGGGAAGCAACGCGCTGCGCGGGGTCTCTGTCTGTGCCTGGTAGTGGTGGGAGTGCAAGGAACTCTTTCTGTGGTCTATCGAGCACCTGCCCTCGCACATTCGTCTCCGCACGCGTGAATGCGGCGTGCGTGATCGGAGCGCGTAAGAGAGGGCGACGGGGAGTGACTTACACACACGCACACACACAGCCGCAGTATTAGGCAGACGGAGACAAGCCGCAGGGCACCCGGAAGTCGTTGATGCCATTTCCCTGCTCCCTACTTCGAGTCTACGCGCGTCGTGCTCTACGCCACCCACCTGCCCTTCCATCTGTTCATCGAGTAACACACGCTAAAGCATGAAAGGGCTGCACTATTTTTCTGATGATTTTCCGTAAGCGTCGACCGACGCAGAGAGAAAAAGAGAGCGGGAATGAGTTGAAGCAAGGGTGCGCCTGTGCGTCAGTGAGGATCCCTGTGCTCGATCTCACGCCCCTACGCCTGCCTCTCACCGCTACCACTGCGCAGCACCTGCTTCCCGCTTCGCAGCTGATACGCGCGCGCGTGCATGCCTCGGTAGTCTGCAGGATCGCCGTCGGTACTTCCATGTGTCGAATGGCGAGGCGTGCATCCGTGCTTGTCTGACTCCTCTTGCTGCGGGTCACTGCCGCTCATCTCCATCACACCAGCGCTGGCGCCGTCTCTCCCGCTCCGTTCCACCTTTCTCCACACCTCTCCACCTCCACTTTCCACATGCTTTACATGTACCCTTATCCGAGAGGCAAGCGCATGTGTAGAGACACCAGCACCGCTTGCCGTGGCAGCCAACTCGCATAGCGGCGAACCATTTTTCACGGACGGCGTACGGGGAGGGAGGGGGGGGGAGGTGAGTGCGATGCATCGCTGCTGCTGTCCGCGGTCCGGTCGTGGATGGCGTTGTGCGTCGCGGCGACCGGCGACAGTGTGAGCACGTTTGTGCCATATCTATGTGGTGTGCAATGCGACCATGCGCCTCGAGCGTATCCCACCCGGCCCTCACACTGCCTACTGCTGGTGTGTGTGTGTGTGTGGGGCCTGCGCCACGCCGGGGGGGGAATTGCACGAGGTAGCGACCGGCATGATGTGGGAGCGTCTGTGCGGCGACCTGCGGAGCGGGTGGGTGCGCCGACAGAGCTTGGGGCAGAGGCCGTGCTCTCGGATGAGAGGGTCGCTGCGTCGCTGTAGCGCGTGTGTCCAGGGCTGCCATTGCACGAGGTGACGGGGGCCTGTGACAGCCCCTGTATGTATGTGTGTGTGGGGGGGAGGTCGAGTGGCGCTGGAGCCATGCCGCCATGACAGCTCGGTGGACGCGATGCAGCACGGGCACAACAGAAAATAAATCTTCCACCGTCGTTCTCTTATCTGCATAGGCGCGTGCACACGTGGGTGCGCCCATCCCGCCTGCAACTGTGACAGTCGCTTCGCCGCCGGAGCGATCGTGATGCGGCCACTCCGACATCTTGCTGGTCCACTCCCTCTCCTTTGGCTCGGTTGTTTTCTTATACTTGTTTGAGGTGGGGGCCTCGCACGCACACCGGCATACACGCAGCAGAAGGGGCATCGGAGAAAGAGCGAGCAAATCCACATGTCAGATAAGCGATCCGGTGCGCCGAACTCCTACGGCCATGCGGCCCCCAACGCGCGGACTAGCCCGTACGCGTCGTCTGCGCACAGTCACCAACACCAGCAGCGGCCGCACGGCAACACCAGCTGCAACAGTAGCGCTGCCTCATTCAACGGCTCGTACCCGCACCGAGGTGGGGCAGTGGAGAGGCATGGCCGTGGGCAGATCCCACGCATCCACAGCGAACAAGACGGGCGCGCACCACAACGCATCGGAGGCGGAGAGCGTCGCCCCTTCAATGCTGCTTGGTCGAACAGCGGGTCGACGTCCTTGATGGAGGACGCGCCTCGTACAAAGTTATCCTCGTATGTTACGCCGCACGATGCCGTTCAGGCGCAGCCGGCCCAACACGGCGCCACTGTCGTTCGCTCAGGCAGCTCCGCCACGGAAGGTGGAAGCATTCACTTCTTCAGCAGCGTCCAGAAAAAGGGCGGCGCCTTCACCGCCTCAGAGCGAGAGACGTACGCGCAGCTGCACCGTAGCCGCGCTATCCCCAACGTCAACCGAGGCCGCAATGCAGACAACGTGATGGGCAGCGGCGTGTCGGCCAAGTCCGTGGCGCGGAAATACGCTGACTTGGAGAAGGACCGCGAGGCGCTCGCGATATCGCAGGCAAAGACCACCGTGGCCGGCTCGAAGCGGTCACGTTTCGCGCTGGACGACTCACCGAGCGAGGACAGTGGGGACGACGAGGACGATGTCGCCGACGCGGAGGCCACGGCGAATGAATCAACGGCCCGCTCCACGTGAACTTCAGAGAGGAGGGTGGGCGGTGGAGCACCGCCTGCGACGAGGGCTCACTGCCTCGGGAATGCGGAGTTGGCGACCGTCGCTGCCGTGCTACGCAGGAAGGGAGGGGCGACGGGAGCGCTGTGGCGCGGCGCTTCGCACCGTTGGGAGAACAGCTCAAAGCTGCCGCTGCTGCTGCGCCGCGCGACCATAGAGGAACACGAGGGCCAGATACGTCTCGAAGTCGCTTGGGTCTCTCCCGCCAAGCGGGTCTCGCATCCTGACCCGAAGCACCACCACCCCCTACCCTCATTCACGTGCTGCATCTTGCCCCTCTCATTTCTGCCCGCGTTTCCTTCTCCGCTAACGTCAGGCGTCCTTTCCCTCTTTCTACCTCTCTCACTGTCTCTGCGGGTGCGGGGGTGTGCATGGGGAGGGGGCGCGCACCTCCGCGTTGTCGTGCGCCTTTTCCGTGTGCCGCCTTGGGTAGGACGACAGCAGCACATGCTGACCGCATAACTAATGGCGTGAGCCGCCACGAGCTGGTTCTCGTGCGCTCCTCACTGACGGAGGTCGTCTGTGGGCGCCTCCGCGCATCTCTTTATCGCTTTAGCCCTTGTCCGTGCGCGTGGTGCCTTGGCGAGTGTCTGCCGCCCTTCGCCGCTCGCGTGTCACCCTCTTGGCCGCTCCCTCAGAGACCCATTTCCTTGCGTTTTCGGGTCTCACTGACTTTATATTCCATCATTCGTGGCTCTCCCTACCCTTTCCTGCGTTCGCTGCGGTGGTGGTGAGGGCATCCATGGGGCCCGGAGAACTCCTCCCTTCCTCTGCCTCACCTGCTGCGCCCGGCGACGTTGCAGCACTCAGCAAGCTATTGGTTTTGCCTATCTTGCCGCGGTGGTGGTCGGCGCTCGGCGTGGCGGGCGCTATCCGCACCACCGCAGACGACTGGGCGCCCGCTTCTCCTCAGCACGCCTGTCAGTGTCCCGGTGTGTGTCTCTGGTTCCCTTCTCGCTGCTGTCCTGCTATTCGCTTCGCTTCCTTCTCTCTCTCGCTTACTTTTCTGCCTTTGCTTGGCGCTGCTGCTTCCTTCGACAGTTGCTGTAGGATACGCCTCGCCGAACTTGCCTCTCGTCACCGGGCAACTCTTCGGCCTCTATTACTCATACCCTTCCCCCACAACCCACCCCGGCTCACTTTTCATACACACAAAGGCAGCAAGCGACATGCGCACACCGATATACGCATCCATAGACCGAATCGTGATCATCTCCAACACGTGCTGCCGATAAGCTCACTGAATCACCGCCCGCACCTTCAGCATCGAAGTCCTTTTCTTGTGAAGGAGCTTTGCTGCTGTTGTCGGGCGCAGCTCGTGTTGCGTCCGCCACGCCTCCTTCTTTCCCTTCACAGCGCCTTCTCCAGTTGCATAAACAGTACCCTGCACAGCCCTGCGGTCGTACGCGCCTGCGTTGGAAGGCCCTCCTCTCGCTCTACCTTCCCTCGTTCTCTGCTTGTCGTTGCGCGTCCCCACGTAATCAGGTGACGGCGGCTCACGCGGACAGAGGAGATTTGGTTTTGTATACTGATCGTGCGTCTCTCTCTCTCTCTCTCTCTGCGTATCTATGCGTGTGTACGAAAGCACCAGCGTGCACACGTAACGAGCAGGCCCGGCGCACGAAGGCTAACGCAGCGGAAGCCGACGCAACCGAAAACCAAGGTGATAGGGCCGACAGACGGACCGACGCCTGCACCTGGGGCAAGGACGTTTTCATTTCCTAGGCGCGCCAGCACTGTGCCGGATCGTCCGTTGTGCCGAACACTACGCGTGTGCACGTGTGCGGTGCGTCTTCCTTATCCCATCCGCGTTGTGCTGTTCTGCTTTACCTCCTCCCTGTGCGCTCTTGTCTCGCTCGCACCGCTCTCTCAATGTTCTGCGCCTACACAGCCGCACCAAACTACGCATATCAGCCACTAACCGATAAGCCCGATCGCTGACCCGCTTCCTCCCTCCGATCTACCGTCCCGCGTCGCACTTTTCGACTTTCTTCTGCTGTTGCTGGCGTTGTTGTTCTTTCAACTGTCGGAGCTGCTTGCATCGTGCACCTTTTCGCTCAGGCGCTCGCTGCAACATCTTCTGTTTTCCTTGTCTTTCCCTTGTCCTGCTTTTCGTTGGCTTCATTGTGCCGCTCACTTGCGCAGCCGCACGGGCACCGCAGCTGTGTGTGTGCTGTGGTCGTCTGATTAGCCGGCGGCGGTGTGTGTGTGGGGGGGCACCACGGGCTGAATCTGTGTGGGCGTCCGCGTGCTGCAGCTCGGTTTGTGTGCGGCACGCTCCCGCCTGGTGCCGTACTTCCCCGACTCTCTTCCTTTTGTGCGCGTCTTGTGCACGTCGAGGTGCGTCTCACGCCCTCTTCTCTGCCCCTCTCTGCCGGGTGCAGGGAGCCCAGCACGTCCTGGGCGACTCGCCTTTTCCCTTTACTCTTTTCCGTCTGGCGGGGACGCCGCCACCGGCCCCCTATCATGGCGGGCAAGGACTTCGATACGAGCTTGTTTCTTAAGTTTCTCTTTTCGGTTATCTTTCTTTTCCTCTGCTGCTTTGCGTTGATGCTGTACATTGACAAGGTGGTGGCCCTCTTGCTCGTCTTCATGCTGCGCTTCCTGGTACTGCCGCGCAACGTTCGGCTGAGCTTCTCCGGACTTCATATTGCACCTCTGCAAGCCCGCGTGCTGTTCCGCGGGTTCAGCCTGCAGACGGAGAACGTCTCGCTGCGCATCGTTGACGGCTACTTCACCTTTGCCTTCTGGGGCTTCTGGTTTCGCCATCCGCGGTGGGCTCGGCTACGTGAGTACATGATAGGCGAGGCGCTTATTGGCACTCGCTGCCGCGTGCGGCAGAACCTGCACTACGTCAAGGGCACGATCGTTGCCTTCGACGCGGAGAACAAGAAGGTATCCGTGCAGTTTGACGAGCACAACACGAATGGAAGCAGCGTGGATGAAGACGAGGACGCGGCAGCGGGGGAGGATCGTGGCGCCGCCGAGCCCTCACCGAAGTTGGCCGGGAGTGCGTCAAGTAACCTGCGGCGGAGGTGTGCCGCAGGCGAGTTCTCGTTATCTATGAACTCGATGGAATCTCAGAACGTGCGTGGCCGCGGCACCGCCACCTCCATGCCGTTGGGCCCGCGGGGCTCGCGGTGGAAAGAGTCCAGATTTTCACCGGTGATAGTACCCCTTCTCGGGCAACACAGTGATAAAGAGGCGCGCATGCATCCTGAGGGTCTGGGCGATGAGGTGGTGAAGGCGGTCGATGTCAAAGACGTGTACATCCGCAGCCGGGCCGGCTTGATGCAGCTGCACTTGAATGGCGTCCGACTTTGTGTATATAACGCCACCGGCAAGTACCTTGACTTGGCTAGGGCAGCTACCGCCGGCGAACGTGCCTTCGAGAACCGCACCCGCGAGTCTCGCAAGGCGAGCAACGAGAGCAGCGCCGAGGCGGAACGGAGAGGCAACCTGAGTTCGGCGGGCCCGCGGAATCTGCAGGGCGCGGCAAGAAAAGGGCTGTCGGGTCTGCTGCAGGCGATCGGTAGGTACGTGCTCTCCTACAAGGAAGCCGAGCTTGAGGCGCAAGGGCGAGACGATGCGCAGGAGTCCTTCGAGCTGCGAGCGGCGCGGAAGCTTCAGGAGCACAACATCCTCACGACCAGCTTTGCGCAGAAGTTCTTCAACTTCATTGGGTGCGTCGAGATCGAGATTTGTGCCGCGCAGCTCGACATTGGCAGCGCCGCCTCGTCGCATCCGTACTTTCTGCACTTCACCTTTCAGCAAGGCGAGGGACGTGTCTTCTTGACGAAGGACAGCTGCCCCGCCCTCGATCTGTACCGCTCCGTTGTGGAGCTGACGTTGCGCGAGGTGGACATACGGATGGCGCAGATGGATAGCAAGCTGAGCAAGACGCAGGTGATGCGGAATGCGACGCTGCTGGAGCGGGCGCGTCTGCTGGTGTCAGGTGTCGCGGTGCCGTACGACCACATGCCCCTTGAAACGACCGCCTCCTCCGAGCTGATTGACGACTACGGCATCTTCATGGACGGCAAGAACAAGGGCACGGTGCACCTCGTCTTCTACAAGGATGCCCCGAACGTGTACGCCGGGGAGGCAGTGAGCCGTGGCGCGCTGCCGACCACCGGGGTCGAGGTGTTGATCGATGCCCCGGTGGTGCGCTACGGCCCCTGGCTGGAGTACTGCCGCTCACAGCTGTGGCAGTACTTTCTACCACCCAACTACCTTCCCTTGCAAGAGCTGCAGTTTGAGGTGGGCAAGCCGCGGCCGAACGCCGGGTTCGAGCTGCTCGTCATGTTCCTGCGCGCGACGACTGTTGAAATCCCGTTTAAGCGGCGCAGCATTGTACCATCGCCACCGTTCGGCATTCGTGACTCGAAGCGCAAGGGCATGATAGCGGCGACGATAGGCGAGGGTGCGCAGTACATCCAGCCAGCCTTCTTTCTCCTTCCGAAGGAGGAGAAGCAGATCTTTCAAGGCCTCTTCATCGCCAAGAGCGTCACTGTCTGGACGAACTGCGTGCTGGAGCGGGAGACCGTGTTGTGCAACGCCGAGTCGCTGCAGTTCTTCCTCGACCGCCAGGATGACCGACTCTGGAACGGGCGCAAGCTGTGGAACATCCTGGCGAAGCTGTCGGGGGCGAAGCTGTACTGGTACATGGTGTGCGTTGACTACTTTCTCGACCTAATCAACGACTGGCAGTTCTCGGCGTGCATGTACCACGGCGTGCCTCTCACAACGGAGATGTACAACACTGTGAACCGTGTCGTGCGGGACTGCATTCCCAACGTGAAGCGCTTCGAGGTCTTTCTAGAGTCGCTGGCGACCGTCTACCTTAACGTTAATACGCGCAACGTGGTCTACGCGGACGACCCGAACGACTTCGCCCACAACATCATGGCGATTCTGACAATGCAGTCCGGGTGCTTCAACATCGTGCTCCCGAGCGACCAGTACCAGCTGAGTTTCGAGAACGAGGCGGCACGGCCGATGGAGGCCTCGGCGCGCGAGGTGAAGGCCTACCTGAGCTTGCCAGCCAGTCACCCTCTCTACGATCAGGTGAGTAGCGAAACTCCATGGGCGTACGCGGAGTCGTTCTCCATGCAAGGACTCTTCACGATGCTGGTGCCCAACCAGTCGATTCCACTGCCGCGCAACAACCTCGACACGATCACTGGCCGCACGCACTACCACAGCTTCTTCAACCTCGACCTCGAGCTGATGAACCTGCGCGGCACCCTCATGGGCACCCACATCAAGGCCCTCTTGAACTGCTTCGAGAACACCTTCCTCGACAACACGTTTACAGTCGCGCCGGATGAGCTGTTTTGGCTTCTCGCGAAGCTGCAGTCGCACGCCACGACGGGGAAGAACAAGCGGAAGGCGTTTAAGGAGTTCCTGGAGCGGAGCCAGCCGGCTGGCAACGACGTGGAGGTTTGCGTGACGGTGCGGCTCGTCGACGTCAGCGCCACCGCCACGACGAGCTCGATGGCCTTTGCACCGCAGGTCAACCTCTCCACCGGGCTTGTCACCTTCACGTATGCAAAGCAGTTTGCCGTGACGGACACCGCCGTCTCGCTCACCCCGCTGACGGTGCGCTTCCCCGACCGCCGCGGCAACTTCCCGCGAAACTCCAAGTCGTACATCGTGATCGGTGCCATCACGGTGGGGCTTACGAAGCACTTTGGGCGCATGCCACTGAAGCCGAAGGTGCACGAGGCGATGGAGATCCACGTCGGCGACGTGTCGCTCGAGGTGGCGGCCGAGCAGCTTGTGATGCTGGTGGAGGTAGTGCAGACGGTGGCGCGGCACTTCGCGATAGAGGATGCGATGATGGAGGCCGAGGTTGCCGAGGCACTGACGACAGCGGAGCTGTCGGCCGAAAAGGTGATCCGCTGCAGCCCGCTGCGCAACACCACGGGCGTGTTCCAGAAGGGCATGCGACGCCGACACGTTGGGCAGAGCAGCGTGCCAAGCATCTGCCGATCCGCTGCGGTGGGAGATGAAGTGACTATGAGTACTGGTAGTCTTTTCGGTGGCCCAATGGGCGACTACGAGGGCAAGCACGCGGATGATGACGGAAACGGCGCCGTGGAGATGCGGGAGTGGCGCTCGGCACAGCGCACCGGACGACTTCCGACCTCCCACTCCTTCCCTGCGGCTAGTGAAGGCAGCGGGGACGACGGTGCACGCGACTGGGCTGACGCCGGCAGCGCTGTCGCGGTGGATGTCAGTGGGCAGGCACATGACGAGCCGATTTCGTTACTCACAGCCTCGGCCGTGAGGGGCGCATGCGCCGGCGGCGCGACAGCCACGACCAACAACGGCATCGGCGAGGGAGACTGCAGCCTGCCCATTCTGCATTCCTACGAGTCGGACAGCGGGCGCTCGTCGTCTGGGAAGCACCGGCGCGGTTTTAAACGCCGTCGCCGCCTCTTCAGCGGTTTGAGCCCCGCCTCCTCGTCGGGCTCCGACGACGACCGTGGCGACCAACGTTGGCGCCCGTTTGCGTCGCAGGTGGCGTACGACGTTGCCCTGGAGTTTGCCAAGTTCAGGGAGGAGTGCAACAAGGCGGACGACGACTCGCGCGACTACGGACTGTTCTTCTTCTTGGTGGATGTAGGGACCGTGGCAGGGGTGGTACGCATTGGGGAGGACGGTTACGCATCTGTGGAGTTGCCGCTTGGCGTTACGGTGGCGCACTCGACGGTGAACGACGGCAACTCCAACAAGCGGATGAGCATAGCGATGAAGGACGTAGGGGTGCAGCTGCTGTTGAACCGCACTAGCGAGGTGGCACAGAGTTACTTTCCCTCGCTGCAAGGTGACGCTTCCGCCGGCGAGTATCTCGAAGTGCTGTCGCTGCGCACATCGGTGTGCATGCGGCAGTATGTGGCATATCCCTTCGACAAAAGCCTGGCGAACCATCGACGTCGGCAGCAGCAGTTCGTGGAGGAAAACGACTACGAACATCTCATCAGCTTTCCCTTCAACAAGACCTCGACGCAGTGCCCGGCAACACCAGTGCGGGCGTCGGGTCTGGGGTCGGCCGCGATGGCCCCAGAAACTCCAAGAGGCGGGGAAGAACCGCCGTGGGCAAGCCGAGGACAGAGCTGTCCTGCACCCGTGGCAGAGACAGCTACGCCGCCGTGTTCGCCGCTGCCAAGCGCCACGGCTCCACCGTCCACCACGAATGACCTCAACTCGTTGTTGCAGCAGGCGAGCGCGGCGTCGTCAGCACCACCAACGGCTCGCGACTGGATGCCGCCCAAGTTGCCCTTAACCTTGGCTCGCGGTGACGATGGTGATGCGGCGGCCATGCCGCCCCTCCCGCACACCTTCACCAGCGACACCGATAAGCTGTCACTGCCGTCGTCGCCGAACTCACAGAACACCATGGTCCACACGCACCTGGCCGGTGAGGCAGATGATGCGTCGCGTCTGCAGAGCACGTTCCCGTCCCTCTCCACCACTTTCCAGACGGTCGACAAGGATAACCAGATGAGCAATCGCTTCGCCACGTGCGTGTCGGTGCCCTCGCCGATGTTCTCCTCGGGCGTGAGCAGCCCCGACATCGACTCATTCTTTGACGCGTCTTCGTCTGGCTCGCTGTCTCAGGAACGGGCCATGAACAGAGCCTTCGCCGTCGACGGGGGTGTTTCGAGTACCTCTGAAGCGACACGCGCCGCGTACAGGAAGAACAGCGGTGACGGCGGAATGGGCACTGGCAGCCCCACCGACGCGATCGCACGGCCGGGCAACAACGACCGTGGGGCTCGCGGAAGATGTGAAGCCCGCACAAGCCCCAGCGGTGGCGGGGCTGCCAGCAGCCCGGCGGCGTCGTCGTCTATGACCGCCCCACATTTCTTCTACCGCACGTTTGACAAGGCGAAGAGCGACGACCAAGGCATCTGCGCCGTTGACTACTGGCCACCGCAGCGGCCGAGCAACACCCATAGGGTGCGGGATCGCACTCGATTTCACGCACGGTTGCCCATCGTGGGGTTTTGCCTCAACGCCAACCGTGAAAGCCGCGCGCCGCCCTTCTTCTCCTACTCGAAGCGGCAGATGCTGCAACGAGAGGAGAACCTCTTCGCATGGGCCCGCTGCATTGCCGACAACCGCGAGCGCTCGCAGAACAACTCCACGTCGCGCCATCTGCACATTGCATTCCTCGATCCACTCACCCTACTGGTGACGCCGGAGGCGGCAGTTCTGGCTAGTGCTGCCACGCAACTCGTGCTACGAGCTCACCAGTCTCTGCGCGGGCGTCGCTCCGACCCGTCCACGCTAGAGAGTCCGGGGGCTGCTCCCAGCAGGGCTGCGCAGCCGCTGCTGCTGCGACCACACGCGAAGAAGAGCAAGGCGCGAACGCAGCAGCAGCGCTGGCTGTGGGAAAGCAACATTGTGAGTGTCGCGGTGCCCACAGTTGAGGTGAAGCTGCTCACGCGTCTGTCCGTGCCGGTGGAAAACCTGCCGAGCGAACCGAGTGTGACAGACGGAGTTTACACGTCCACAATAGTGGTGCGCAACCTCCGCGTGCTTATGGCGCAGAACCGACCACCCACCGGGGAGGACACGGAGGCCAAGGCATCGCAGCGGATGTCGGTGTCTGTGAAGGTGGACACGGTTGCTGCCATTACGCAGATCGAGTGGGAGCCGATGGGGCGAGAGGGCAACCTTGCCGTGAAGGTGCCTGGTTTCTGGTACAATGCCGACAAGGATACCTTGGCGGTCGTTTTCCTCACTCAAGTCGCCGGCAAGGTCAAGAGGGACCTGTGGCGCGGCGCTAACGGCGGCGCGTCGAATATCACAGTCTCTGACGTGGCTGCGTACGTGACGCGCGACTTTGCCGACTACGTGCAGGGGCTGATGTGCCTCGTGCAGGACGTAACAGCCGATGTTCGGCGGCGCACGAGGGTCGATGAGCGCTTTATCTTCCCCACGTCGCAGTCGACGACCGCCCTAAACTTGGACCCGTCTACCGTGCCACGAACGGCCTTGGTGTCGGCAGCGCCCGCCGCCTCTGGTGTGTTCAGCTGTGCCGCGGGTTTTCCAATGCGCGAGGCGCCTCACACGCGCAAGGGGCGGGTGGTGCAAGGTAAAGGCTTTGTAGGGCATCTGGCGGTGACGCTCGTGGACACGGTGCGGTCGGGGCAGCACATTCTTGTGAACCAAACGAAGACGAGTCGCCTTGACATTCACAGACCCTTCTGCAACTTTGTTGTCGTGACGCCGAACCTCCCGCGGGACCGTAACGTGCACGTCCAGGGCTTCGGCGAGATCGATGAGGTGAGCGCGAGGGTCTTCCCCTCGCTGCTGCACATTTTGCACCCGCGGACAGCGAGGCGCAGCCTCGGCATCCTGACCGCCGCGGCTGGCTCACCCAAGTCGATCAACTCCCGTACGCCGTCTGTTCAGCCGAGCGTAGTCACCACCGCCGGCACGATGGTGCTTGTGCAGTCCTCCGCGGACGCGAGCGCTACCGTCCACTGTTCGGGTCCTATCGGCGCTGCGGGGCCGGCGAGTCGGCCACTGGCGTTCATCTACGACGGCACGTTCACTGTCCACCAACTCGATCTGCGCGCGCAGCAGTCAGAGACGAACTACGTTCAACTGATGGGGAAGGACCTGACCGGGTGTGCCGAGTCACGCGCCGAGGGCGTGGCGTCGCGCGAGTGTGTCCAGACAGAAGCGCTCACGGAGTCAATATCCGAAACGCTGAAGGAACGTCTGCGCTACAAGGCCAAAAAGGCGCGCGAGCGGGCGAAGCGCAGCCGCTACCCTGCGCCGCCTGAGACAACGGAGCAGCTTCAGCTGCGCTCCACCGCGTCCTTCTTTGCGCAAGAGGTGCAAGTACACTACGTGGCGGACTGCCTCATGGAGTCCATCTCGCACGACTTGAAGAGTCCGCTACACGATGCGGCTGATAGCCAGAGTATGAAGACCAGCAAGGTCTTTACCGCCGCCGTCACGGACGTCACCCTTGTCGCGCAGTTTTCGCAGCAGGTCAATCTCAAGGGCGATCAAGTGAACCTGCACATGATGGTGCACAGTGCCGTGTTCCAGTCACCACACTGCGTGCGCGCAGCCGACACGCTGCACCCGCAGGTGCACGCGCTGATCAGCTCATGGCGGCATGCACTGCATGCGGCGAGCCGGACAGTGCGCCCTGGGTCCACTGTGGACAAGCTTGGAAGCGCCATCATTCTGCGCAGGGGGAGTATGAGCAGCAGTGCAGCAGAGCGGGGATCGGCCAAGCCGCAGCAGAGTAGGGCGGTGACCTTCCAGGTCCAGGCGACGAGGATTACAGGCTTCGTGGGACTGGCTCAAGGCATCGTACAGAAGTTCCTGCTGCCGCAGATCTCCTGCTTCACGAAGACGTCGTCGAACGGCCGCACCGATTTGAAGCTGCACCTTCACCCCTTCACTATCACGTCTCACAACACGCCCCTAGAAGACTACAGCGTCGTGCTTCCCCACGTCTACATCCTCTACGCGTACGACACCATCAAGATGCTATGCAGCGTCACTGTGGGCACCATCGCCATCACCATTACGCCGCTGTTCATCAACCACAGCCTCCTCACGTACGAGAAGCTGATCCATGACGTGGCTGCTGTGATTGCGTCACCGAAGGTGCACGCTGACGACGAGGAGAGACTAGCGACGGAAGCCCGCTCCCCTCTGGGCCCCACCGATGCAACGCTGCGGCGTGACTCGTCTAGGGCCACATGGAGCTCGTCCCCCACAACTCATGTGCCGGGCGGAGGCTGGAGCAGCCGCAGCGGGCTCAGCGCAGGCCTCAGCTCTGTGTCGCCGACAGACGGCAACCCTTCGTTGGAGGGCGCGACGGCGAGGAAGGACGGCCCTCGGGATCGACCCCGTCAAGGCATCCAGTCGCCCATAAACGCCGATGAGGAGGTTCGTGGTGCTGCTACGGAGGCGGCCGCCGCCGCCCCCCGGCCTCCGATGTGCAAGCGCCGGCGGAGCTTTCTTTTCCTGCTGCAAGGGGTGCGTCTCTCCTACTTGACGTCCATGACCACGCTGCGCTTCACAATCCGCAGCTTGAACGCGACGGCCGACACGACGGAGGGCGACACGCGGCACGTGCTACACTGGGTAGTGAACGCCACGAATACACAGGTGGCGCTCGTCGACCGCGACGATCATGACCAGATGGTCGCGACGTACAACAGCTTGTCACAGCACAGCCGGCTGGCGAGCCGTGAAACACACGGCTCCAGCGCCGTGTACGCCACCTCACGCACGTCTTCGAGCGGACGCGCCACTGACGTTGCCAATACCATGAAGGCTGCGCACCCCCTCAGCGGCTTCTTGTGGGGTTCCATCGCTCTTTCTTTCACGCTGTCCAGCGGCAAGGTGGACGACAACCGCGCCAGGGCCGCGCTGCAGGAGAGCACCTCCCTCGGCTCATACAGCGAAGAGCTGCAGAAGGCGCTGCTGGACTCCTTCACCACCTCAACCTCCAAGTGGGAGCTTGCGGTGTTCGAGCCGCTGGTGCTGGTCCGCTTCGGACTCGATTCGCTCATCAAGCAGTGCGTTCGCGAAACGGAGGAGGACATACGTGCCATGAAGGAGGCGACCTACGAGGCAGACCTCACTGCCAGCACGAGGCTGCGCCAGCACAAGCGCTTCCAGCGGCTGCAGGAGGAGAAGCAGCGCATCGACCGCTTCATAAAGCGGGCGGAAAAGGAGCGGTGCCGCAAACTGCGAACCATGACAGAGCGTGTGGTGCACGACGTAACACAGCGACGCGGCATATTCCCGACGGATGCGAGCGAGGGCGATATCTTGCTCGATTTCTTCCGGATTCGACGGTCGCACAAGATGGTCGCGTCGGTGAGCAACTTTATGGTGGTGCTCCCCTTCGGCGATGCTGCCTACCGCAGCGTCCTCGAGGAGATGCCAGGAACGTTCGCGTGTGGAAAGACCGATCGGCATATCCACACGGCATCGTGCCTAAGCCGGCGCCGGTTCATCCCGTCCTTTGCGCTGAAGATGAAGATGAACGACGTCTCGTTTATCTGCAACTTCGAGGTGGTGAAGAACATCGTCCCAGTGCTGGTCCCCGACCAGCACCATCGTGTGCGTAACGACGCCATGTTCGTCCACGCCGGCAGAGCGGATCAGGACTACACAACTTCGCTCCTTTTCCACGGCCGCTTGCTTGCCTTGAACAGCCATCTCTACTTCTCGGACGGCTCGCCACTGGGCAAGTCCGCCAAGCTGCTGGACCTGCTGCGCGACACGCCGATTCTCGGTGGACAGGGTGTGCTTACGAGCTACGCCGCCGAGGAACACCGGCGCTCGCTGAACAGCATCTCCGTCGTCTCCGTTGAGGCGCCGCTGTGCATTGAGAAGAAGAACAACACGTTACACGTGGGCGCTGTGGTGGACGTGTCGGAGCCGAAGGTGCGCATGTCGTCGCGTATACTCAGCATTGTGCGTGAGCTGTCGCAGGAGCAGACTGCGTTGCCGTTGCAGGTTCACAGGCGCGTACGCCGTCGTGGCGAGACGCCGTCGCCGCCACCGCACCTTTCTCGGAACACCAGCGGAGGTGCCAGCTCGGTCGCTCGAGGAATCAGTGGCGACTCTCCCTCCGCCAGGATTGGGGCGGAGGTAGCGGCCGCGCAGCCAGAGCTGAAGAGGCCGCTATCCCTGCACCTGGACGTCACCGGTCGGCTGGAGGCGAGCGAGTTGGCCGTCTTTTGTTACTCGAATCCAGAAAAGTGGTGTGCGCAGAGCTGCACCGCAGCTGCCGGTGCCGCGGGGGGCGGCGGTGCTCGGGCCTACTCAAGTCCGCGCTCGCTGCGTACTACCTCGTCGCCGGTGGCGCGTCGGTGCGTCAGCTTCGACACCCCGTCTTCGCAGAACAACCGCATGCGGGCGGCGCGGGATGCGCGGGCGGTCGCCAATGCGACCGCCAAGGGTGCCAGCGTGAACAGAAGCAACCACAACCCTCCCCGGAGCGAGAGCGGCGACGGAATCGACTTCTACTCGGACGAGCGGTTCCTCATCATGTCTGTTCCGCTGCCCGGCGTAACCTTGCGAGCTATTATGCGGCGTGGCAGACGCGACGCGTCTGAGGACGTGGATGTGGTGCGAGTCGAGGTGCGCGCCGGGACCATCGAGCTGAGCCCGTCCATCACAGCGCTGGCGCAGGAGGTGGAGATGTGCGCCCGCACCGATGAACAGAACCGCGTGGAGCGCAACCAGAAGATCATCGCGTTTGTACAGAGCATGGAGGCTGAGGTACCGCAGCTGCGCGTGCCACTGCACTGCCCTCTGGTGGAGGTGCTCGTTCCAATGCCGCGAGCGTACGAGTCGGTGCTGTCGCAGGTGCGTTTGGACAGCGTTGCGTGGCTGCGGCGCACCGACCCGTCCGCGCGCACGCAGACGCCGCACGGCGAGAGCGGCGGTAGCACCGGAGCAAAGAATTTCCTCAACAGCGCTGTGGTCGCGGTGGGGCGCAACAAGTCGCACGGTATCGTTGCCGTGCACGTGAGCATCACCGACCTCCGCCTGATCTTCAACTCGGAGCCAGTGGCCTCCACGCACTTCATGCTGTACCTTGACCAGGGCGGCACAATCAACTTTGTCCTCGAGTGCTTCGAGCGTCCTGACCCGAACGAGCGCTTCGTCAACAAGTTTCCTGACGCGTCACTTGTCGTGACGATGCGCAGTGTGCGGGCGGAGTGCCAGACAAAACTGGAAGTGAAGTCGCTGGAAGTGACGCTGCCAGAGGCGGAGCTCGCCATCAGCCGCCGCAGCGGCCACATCGGCGTTGTGGACTCCGTCAGTGTATACCTTCCTTTCAATGTCGAGGGCAGCGAGCCGAATCTGACGGCTCGGCTGCAGCACATGTCGCAGCTCTTCTTGGTCGTCAAGCTGTGGTCTATCACAACATCAGAGACGCTGAAGACGGCGCGGCGTCTCTTTGAGCGGCGCGCAATCCCCAACAAGTTCTCAGCGCAGGCTGCACGTGCGCGACGTGTTCGTCAGGTGGTCAAGACGACGACGGCGTTCCAGGACAAGCTGAGGATGGCCACAGACCACCGCACCCTCGTCTACCTCGGACTCTCCCGCGCGGTGTGCTTCTTTGATCTCGGCGCTGGCAGCACGCACAGCTTCACGATCGGTTCGGCCAACGTGGTGGCGGAGTATGCCAAGCGCGCGAACGGGTGCACTGTGAGCCTGCTGCTCGGGCGCATCTCGAACACATCCATCCGCTCCGAGGGTGTCTTGTCGGGTGGAATGATGATCGGTGACGTCATGGCCAAGGCCTTTGTGATTCAGAACTCGGACGACACGGAAGGGTTTGTGCGCTCGCCTGAGCAGCGGACCTTCCGGGAGGCACTGCTCATGCAGCAGGTGCACGTGAATTTCAAGGAGCGGCAGCTGAAGGACATCTTTGAGTGCAAGGTGGGCTCCTTCCACGGCAACTCGATGGACGGCATTGGCGAGGAGGAGTACACCACCACTGACATGGATATCATGCTGCAGCGCGGCACCCTTGGGGTGACGCCGAGCACTGTGCCCGCCTTTTTGAGCTTTGTGCGGAACATCAGTGCTGTCGTCGCGGAGCAGCGGTGCATCGCGGAGACCCGGATGAAGGAGACGACGCTGCCATTCCCGGCCTTTCAAGGTGTCGCCGGCGGCGTCAGTTCTGCTCTGACGGGGCTGCAGAAGCCTATGCCGATCATATGCGAGCACAGCACTGATAGCCGCAGCAGGTCCGGAAGCGAGTTGAGCGTGGCCACGCAAAGGATGCGCGTCCGCATTCCTTTTATGGGTAACACTATACTGCGGGTACCTTGCGGTCAGCTGCGTGTCGGACTGGAGAAAACAACGGTGCTGCTCGGTGCCATCGCCTCGGGCGAGGCGGCTGTCGGGTGCGTGGTGCTGAGCTTTCCCAAGGCTCGCTTGTCGTTTGCCGAGTGCCCGTGCGACGACTACACAGCGGCGAAGAAGGTGCTCGTGATCGAGTCGCACAACGTGGAGGCGTACCGGCCCGGCACGCCACGCGTCGTTGTTATGGGCTTTCAAGGCGTCAACTACTTTGAGTTCTACACGCGGCAGGCGCTCGGCTCGGCGGAGGTGGGCTTCGCGCTTACTCTACGGCAGACGCACCCGTGGACGGGCAACCCGCGGTTTCGCGATTTTGAGGAGATGATAAGCCTCATCAAGTCCTTCACGGACAAGAAGAACGCGGCGGTCTTTCAGCACTTCGGGCGGCTGGACACTGCCACACTGAGCTCCAATACGTCAAGCCGCACACCGCGGTGCGACTCCGGCAACAACCCGGCCACCGCCGCTGCAGGCGCAGGCGTCGACTGCTCCAGGGACTCAAGCCTGAAGGTTGTCGGTTCCTCCTCTACGATCGGGCCGACCGCGGCAGCGGCGGCCGGCGACATGCGGACCCTCAAGGCGCTTCGTAGCTCTACATTCTCTCCACAGCTGCGCTTCGGAGGGGACGTGTCTGTAAACACAGAGGTGATTCTCAACTGGCTGGGGGTAACCGAGAAGATGCTGCCGCACGTTGTGCACACGGCACTGTGCGACAAGCTAGAGAAAGTGCTGTACTCCCTCTCTGACCTGGCGAGCGAGCGCGTGACGCACAGGGAGGAAGACAAGAGCGTGGTGGTGGTACCCACCGCTTCCGGCGGTGCTGTTCCACGAGGTTTTACGGACTCATCATCAATCTTACCCAGCGCCTCCGGACCAAGACGTCTCGACCTGTAGAAGGCGGCCCTATTCTTGCTGCGCGCCTCTGTCTGCCCGCATCTTCCCGCGCGTCTGTTCACGTGCGTGCGTGTGTCGTGCAGCCCCCTCCCCTCCCCTCCCCCCTCCCGCTGGCCAGGCGTTGTCTGTGTCTCTTTCGATTATACGCCCCTGCTGGTGCGGAAAAAAAGTCGCCCAATGAGCCGCAACCGTTTCGCATTTTCGTTTGTTGGTTCTGTTCATCGTTGAGGGGCGCACTCACCCATCACGACGCGCAGGAAAAAAAAGCTATCGCACCCTTCCTCGCGCCCCGTCACGGAGCATCGATAGTGCCAGTCGTGAAAAGAAAGGATGCGCATCATCGCGCGGCACCCGTGGGGGTGCAATGCTGCGCTGTGCCGTCCTTCCTGCTGTGCCGACACGTCTGCGTCGGTGTCTCTCTGACTCTCGCCTTCACATCCCTCTCGATCCTCGTCTCTTTACCGCGACTCACCCACACGCACCAACGCACCTTTTTAGCTTAAGATGCTCCGCTGGTCTCGCCTACTGCGCGGGCGACCCCCGCCGGTGATGGGGCACGCTAAGCGGATGCGCTTCGCCGGCGTCGACGACAATCCCTCCGTCACACACAAGCCGTGGGACACCAGCGAGCCGCTGATGGCGGACTACGGCTGGGAACGCGGTAAGCTGCCGAAGTTTCGCGCTCGTAGCCCGTTCCACCGCCAGCAGATCGCGCGCCGCATGGTGACGGAGCTGATCCGCAAAGACTACGTCATCGTAGGGGGCGCGCGCGCACCGGCATTGCGTATCCTGGCCGACCACGTCGTCGAGCTCGCCAAGGCTGGTGACACGGACTCGCGTCAGCAGCTGGCCTACTTTCTGCACGACCCCCTCATGGTCGACAAGGCCTTTGACGAGTATCCGCGGCGGTTCCGCGACATGAACGCCAAATACGCGATGATGACGCGCCTGAAGGGGCGCCGACGCAGCGACAACGTTGCCATGTATTTTGTGGAGTACAAGAATCGCGACATGAGCGACAATCACAAGGGCGAGGACTACACCGCTGGGCCGGAGCGCTTCTTCCTGCCGCCTCGCATTATCGAGACCGAAAAGGGTATTCAGCGCCCGCCGCACATGCAGATGGCGTTTGACCGGTGGGCGAGCAAGTTTAAGACGGAGGAGTTTCACCACTGGTGGCGGCTGCGGCACGCCAAGCTGCGCTACTGGGGTGTTCGCAACGTCCCGCATCCAAGTGATGTGGACCCACTCTGGACAGAGAAGGAGGAGGAGGAGTGGCACAACGAGATGCTGGCCAACACCAGCGACTTCGAGGACTTCGACCTCGACGACGACTCCTACGAGGCCGCCGGCGAGGGAGGTAGCCAGGGTGGCAGCTCGTCTCTGTCAGGAATCGGACCGGAGCCGCAGAAGAAGTACTGAGCACGTGCCAGGACGGCCGCTTCCTTTTGCTTCGCTCTGTTCTCGCGTCAGAGGATGAGCGTCCGTGTGCGTGCATCCGCCTCACTGACAGTGTTGCATATCCGGTCGTCTTCTTGCCGCGTCTCGTGGCGCAGGTGCATGTCTGCATGCGTGTGTGGCGTCGCGGATCGTTGTACATGTCGGATAGGCTTACCGTATGCAGTCCTCCAAGCCTTGGCAGGGGTACGCGCACCGTCGCCGCCTCGCTCGACTAATAACCCAACGCAAACAGAGGAAGCGCCATCACATCTGCGCAGCTAACGCGGGGGAGGCTGTCAGAGTGCGTGGAGGCGCGCACACCTCCCCACCCTTGCCGGCGACAACTGCACGCTTCTCGCAGAGCCTGCCACCCTAGTCGCGCGCAGGCCTATGAGTATGCGCACACAACGGATGAAGGGGAGTCACGTCTGATGCTGTGTGCAGTGCAAGAGTGGTACCCCCTTTTTTCCTTTTCTCTCTGTTGCTGGCGCACACGTAGGCGCGCACGTCGGCTTCCTTCCACCATCAGGGGAACTCGCGCACCGTGTGCGTGCGCATCGGTGTGGCGTGCAATCGTGGATGTGCCGTCGAAGTCTCCTCTGCTCTTCTCTCTCCTTCAGTGCCACTCTCCCCGGACTTCACACACACACACACACACACACACACACACACACACACACACGTATTCGGTGTGTGTCACTTGACTACTCTCAACCTTCCAGCGGCTGTTATTGCGGTGGCAGCGCACAGCTGGGAAGAGACAGCAGCAGCGTGTCAGAGAGAGGGAGAGAGGTCTGCAGGCTGACCAAACACCTGCGCGTGCTGTTCTGCATCTGGAGTCCCGCACGAGTGCACTCAGCTCCCCACATCTCCGTCCCTCACGAACACAGTTATGCATGCACTCACGCACAGCACGCAGCCACCCGCTCTCAACTCTCGGGGCCTTTGCCTCTCACCCTTTCCTTCGAGCCCTGCTGCACGGGGCAATGCCGCTAAAGAAGGAGGAGGTGTGCGGGAAGCCAAACCAGTACAACTTAAACACCCTCGAGTATGACTGGAGGGAGCTGCCCGACACCCACGTCCAGGTGCCGCCGCCGCAGCCCCGCGTGCGAGACTACACCGCCCTTGTTGGCTATGGCGCAGCCGGCCACAGAGTAAATCCCATCACACATCAGCCGCTGCCGTCCCCCGGCGCCGGGTTTGGCGTTGTCGGCGCGGTTTCGCCAACACCGTTGCCATCGCCGTCGAGGCCAGCTCAAGAAGCGATGCGGCGCGCGCCGTCGCCGCAGGTTCATCATGGCAACCGAGATCACGTGGCGGATCTGCTCGGTGGCGGTGACGGTGGTGCTGGGCAAAGGCCTGCGCGCGAGTCGCAGCCAAGAGCGCTGCCGCCGCCACTCGTAGCGGAGGAGTCGCCGCAAGCCCTGCCGTATCCCTCTTCCGGCGTAAACGGTCGAGGCGGTACCGTACACGGCAACGCCGCTGCATCACCACCGGGGCCGTACAGCGCCGATACTTTTAACGTCGCGTGGTCGCATGAGGACATCAAGCGGGCTGTGCACACAAACAGCTTAGAGGCTCACCGCTCCTACCTGCGATAGCACCCCGCTGCTCAGCTGCACCCTCACCCGATGCAGGTGCACCTGCGCATGTGAACATTGGCTGCTGCACAGCGGAAGTCCATCTGATGGACCCCACTCAACGCGGAATACCAACTACAAACAACGGCAGCGACTGAACGCGCTTCCGGCGCTGCCGTCTTCCCTCCTGCGTTCTCTCCTTGGGCAGCCGATAAGCAGCTACCCCAAATCACGACAGGAAGGGACAGTGGCTGCGCACCGCCGCGGCTGCTTGTAGACGGAGGCTGCTGCCTTCAAACAAAAAAGAGAGCGGCGAGAGGTCCACGAACGGCGTCGCAAGCTCATGTGTGCTTGCACATGAGGGCAAGAGGCATCGCAATGCCGCACCGCTTATGTTTCGGTCCTTTCCCTCCACGTACGCATCTCTGAACGAGAATTTACTTACCTGATGCTCCACTGGCCCTATCCCTGCCAGTGTCGAGCCACTTCTCTTGGCGACAGGGTGAAAGTGTCGACGGCGTACGGGGAGGTGAGTGCGATGCATCGCTGCTGCTGTCCGCGGTCCGGTCGTGGATGGCGTTGTGCGTCGCGGCGACCGGCGACAGTGTGAGCACGTTTGTGCCATATCTATGTGGTGTGCAATGCGACCATGCGCCTCGAGCGTATCCCACCCGGCCCTCAGACTGCCTACTGCTGGCGTGTGTGTGTGTGGGGGGGGGGCCTGCGCCACGCCGGGGGGGGGGAATTGCACGAGGTAGCGACCGGCATGATGTGGGAGCGTCTGTGCGGCGACCTGCGGAGCGGGTGGGTGCGCCGACAGAGCTTGGGGCAGAGGCCGTGCTCTCGGATGAGAGGGTCGCTGCGTTGCTGTAGCGCGTGTGTCCAGGGCTGCCATTGCACGAGGCGACGGGGGCCTGTGACAGGCCCTGTATGTATGTGTGTGTGTGTGGGGGGAGGTCGAGTGGCGCTGGAGCCATGCCGCCATGACAGCTAGATGGAAGGGATGGAAAGGGACCCAAGATGCTCTCCTGCTGTCTTCGGACTGCGTCGCTGCTGTGACCAACGCTCCGCGCATCGCTTCACTTTCTCTGCCGCTGCATTTGTCGCATCTTCCTCTTTCTCTTGCACACACACACACACACACACACGGTGGGTGGCACGGGTGAAATCATTGCCCCCCCCCTCCCCTCCCTCTCACATCCATCATCATCCTAACTGTCGTCATTTTTCTTGCCCTACGCATTGTTCTGTGTCTGCGAGCTCCGCAGCTGATCTCTATCACCGCTAACAAACGCCGTCACCCGCCAACCGCTCTTGTCCCTCTCCATTTTCCGTCGTTCACCCTCGTACGTGCATCCCCCCTTCCCATCTCCACAATAAGAGGCGGCCGTCCCGTGGCTGAGCTTCTTCCTGCCCTTATCTGATATCCCCCTCCCCCCGCCAACATTCTCTCGCGAAAATGCCGAAGAACATGGGTAAGGGCGGTAAGTCCTTCAAGGCTGGTAACTCGAAGGGCAACATGCAGAACCAGAAGCGTGACCTCACCTACGCCAACCCCGACGAGGGCGAGGAGTACGCGCAGGTAAAGAAGGCACTCGGCAACCTCCGTCTCGAGCTCCAGCTCGCCGGCGGCTCCACCGTCATCGGCGCCATCCGCGGCGCGATGGTGCGCAAGGTGTGGATCGGCCAGGGCGACGTAGTGCTCGTGGCGAAGCGCGAATTTAATGAGAACGACGTAGTCGACATTATTCACCGCTTCACCCCGGCCGAGGTCCGCTTGCTGGTGAAGGAGAACGCCATCCCGCGTGACTTCCGGTCTGCCGAGGAGCGCGACAACAACGGCAACACCGATTATATCTTTGTGAACGACGAGGATGACGCGCAGAACGACGACGATGACCAGAATGCGATCGACCGTAACGAGGTCATCATGGACGACCCCCTCGCTGCTCTTGACAACCTCTAAAATCGTTGCGGCCTCAAAGGGAGGCTGAAGAGATGAGTCGAACAATGCCAGAGACGAAGAAGCGGCCCCTCTCTCTCCTAACCCTCCACACACACCCACACACAGAGACATGCTTGCGTGGGCTTATGCTTGTATGGATGTATGAGCGTGTGGGTGTGTGTGGAGGGTTAGGGTGGAGGGAGGGCCTTTCTTCTTTGCACGGAGCCCTTTTATCACATCTCCCTCTCGTCATGTTCGTGTATGTCTGTGGTTCGATGACGCGCCGGCGTTCCTTCTTTGCCTCTCTCTCTCTCCCTCTTCCGTTGTGGCTCTTGTCACGGTGTCCCCTTCCTTCGTTTCTGAAAACTAACTTGTTCCTTTTTTGTGTGTGTGTTTCTCTCTCTCGGTGTATGCGTCTGTGCTGGGAGGGCTGCGTTCCTCACTCTCACTTCCTATCTCCCTCACTCACACACACACACACACACACACACACACACACACATACGCACACGCAGAGAGTTGGTGTATGTGTGTATGTCCGTGTGTGTCTTTCTCTCGTCGTATCTCCTCTTTGGCCCGACTCTGTATGTCGCTCCTCCCTCTTAACGCATCTGTAAAGGAGCACGGTGACGGGCTTTCCATCTCAGGAAGTATGGCTTCCGCTGACATCAACCGAGCGGCACAGGGTCTGCAAGGCAGGCGCAGATATGTGTAGTGTGCCGAATTGGGCTGCACATGCGTATGCGCGTGGTTATGGCCCCTCGTGCAACTGTTGGGCCGTCGCACCGGTGCCTTCTGTTGCAGGTGCTCGCATAGCGTCTGCGCACCGCAGCGCCCTCTCCGCTCTTCGAGAGAGCGGTGTTGCATGGTAGAGGGGGGGGTTCGAGGAAGAGACAAGAGGTCGTGGAATACACGCAGAGGCACACCGTGCCTCTTGGCCTTCTTCTGTTCTCTCACCATCTCCACATCTCGCGGTATCGGTGCCCATGCTGCGAGTGCATGCCGGCATGATACCGTCCCCATCTTTTCTTTTGCTGACTCACTCACTCCCTCTCTCGCTCAGCCCACTGCGCGCCTAACCCCTTCACCTGTCGTCGTGCGACTCCTCGCATGAAGAGCCCAACTTCTGCTGGCCCCTTCGCGGCCCTCTGATTAGATATGCGGTTGTGATGGTTATTCGTTCATCTCTGCCCCCCTCTCCCCCCGACGGCCTACAGACACGGCAGCTGTCGGACGGCCTCCATGCACCGCATTCTTCCACTCTGCATCGCATGAGCGCCGCAGCATTCACATCCGTGGCAGTGAAGAGATCGCTGGTTTGCGTGCCTTCTCTCTCAACGCCGCACTCTGCGGTAATGGCTCACTGAAGCAGCAGATTGCTTGGAACCTCTTCTTCTCAGCCCACTCCCCTCTTGTGCAAGGTGTATCATTGCCCCGGGTGATGAGGTGTTGCGGTGGTGGTGGTGGGACGACTACGCACGGCCACCCTCGGCACTGTTCCTGGTCGGCCTGCTCTACCGGTCGGGGCACCCATAATCTGAGCTGGAGTGTTGTCCGTCGACGCTGCGAGCGGTACATACACAAGGCGGCACGGTCTCCCAGCGTACAGCCGGAGTGATGACGCATCGCCAGTGTACACGGGTTTGGAGCCAGGAGAGTGCAACATCGAGGGAGTCACGTACGGCGAGCTGACCTCCAAAGTCTTCTTTCGCGTTTATGAGGAACGTTGTCCGGTGCTCATCTAACGGCCTGCTGAGACGGACGACCATCACAACCGCCGCTCAGAGGAGGCGGTGCCGAAGCACGTGCTCCTCGATCCACACGGCTAAGACGAGATCACATCGCCGGCTGGCAGTCGCGGCTCGTACGCGACTACCAAAGACAACGATGCCACACCACATTCACAACTACGTTCGCCCATCAGCCGGGTGGGAAGGGTGCACGGCAACCTGTGCTGGTATCGCTTTAGCGATCCGCATCACCGCACCTGGGCAGAGATGTTCTCTGTGTGCGTGAACCCTCTACGCAGGTCGCGCGCACGCATCGAAAACCAGCGTTCAGCTTCGGTTTTGCAGGCAGCAGCGCCGGTGTACCCCTTCACACGCGCGGTGCGGCCGTCACTGAGGTGCTGCACAACCGTCGGCGCTGGTGGCTTAGTGAGCTGCGCTATGACCCAGAAGACAGGACGCTGAGCGCGGTTTCGCTGCGCCCTGCCAACCTCCACACCTGCACGGTCGGCAGAAGTGCATGCGTGCGCTTGCAGGTGTGACAACTTCGTCTACATCCCCTTTCGCTGGCATCAGTGCACCTTCAACATCGGCGAGGCTGCCTACATGCCGGTATTCATCTGAACTCACGGAGCGACTGGTGACGGAGGGGGGGGAGAGCGAGGAAGCGGGTGAGGCTGGCGGGCGGCACGCCTTGTGTCTCTGTGGAACACATGTTTGCTGGTGCTGCTCACAGTCTTTCTTTTATGTCGCCGCGCGCACCTTCTCCAGCTGAATTCACCCGGTGGGGACGCTTGAAGCGACAACTTCAGGTAAAGACCAGTCATTTCTTGAGGGGTGGGAAAGGGGTGCCGTGCGGATGATGGTGGGAAGAGTAGTGGGGGGGGGGAGGAGGCTCGAGCGCAGCGGTGCGTGTTGAGGAGGCCTGCATCTAAAGCGGTGGCGGCGTCGATGCAACACCATAGACTATCCAAACCCCATCTCGGAAGCAATCTCATGCCCCGCATTGCGCCTGCGAGACGCCATCTCTTTACTTCTCCACGCCACTACTCACCTCAGCGCGCCTTGCTGTCCGCCCCTTTCTTGCCTTCTCTCTTTGGACTTGAGTCTCACGAGCGATGTGCTTGTGATCGACGGCTCTGCGTGCGTACAACAGGTGGGTGACGGCCAGCGACAACACAGGCGTGTTAACACGCGAGGAAGCGAAAAAGCAAACACACATGTTCACAGGAGGGCGGTGTGTGTGTGTGTGTGTGTGTGGGTGGGTGGGTGGGTGGTTATCGGAACGCATCGGCACACGTGGGCTGCCGTGGAGAGAGAGAGAAGCGCTGTCCCTCACTGCCAAGCGCAGACGCTCCCATCAGGCGGCGCTGCTTCAACTGCCGCTCGCCTTCTCTGGCACTGAAGGACCTCCTTTGCCGACGAGTGTTTCACGAGGCTGAGATGGGCAGCACCAAACCGGACTTCTCCTATGCACTGCAGCAGCTCCCACAGCCGGTGGGGGAGGGGGCAGGGGAGCGGCTCTTTTTCTACGCGCATGTTCAACGACGGAACTGCAAAGCCGCTGTGAAGGCTCAGTGCTCCGATGACACCGCGGATCTCTACCGTCCCGCGATGGGGCTGCTCGCCAAGCGCATGTCGACGCGACGTGCACTCTTGGATGCTGTGGCAGCAACGCCGCGCGTGCCGTCGGTGCAGCGAGATGAGCCCGCAGCGATCCAATCGTCAACTTCGGCACTGCCGCGTTGCTGGCAGAAATTTCTCTCCCGCACCGCCGAGCGTGAACGACAGCGACTCGCACGACTGCGAAATCTGAAGCTGCAGGTAGTCGAGAGTGCAGTGGAGGAGTGTACTTTCCGTCCGCGCCTCTCGCCTCAAACGAGTCGATGCCCTGCGCGTGACTGTGATAGCTCGGGCGCAGCACCGCACGCGACCTCCTCCACTACCGTTATCAATGGCGAGGAGCGAAGCTCCCATGCCCGCACGGAGGAATGGGCGGCTACACTTGCCATGTTCGAGGTCGAGATGCAAGCGCTGCAGAACACACTGGTGCGCTTTCGCCCAACGTGAACGCCATCGACGTATACCCGTCGCAGTCAGGTCTCGCTGACGAGCGTCTGTTCTTTGAGCTGCCCACCGCGTCGGCTGCACTTGGCGAGGGGAGGGGGTCTCACGCCTTGTTGGCACGCGTGCGCGTGTTTGTATCTCTCACCGTTTGCACGCGAGCTACACAAGCACCCACACCCAGACGCACAGACGGATGCGCGCCTGTCCGTGCGTAGCGCCAACGCTCACGTGTCCGCTCAGCGGCACGCATCGTGTTTCTCGTCATGTGCACCATGGCACACAATGGACAAAGAAGAAGCGTATAATCAGCAGGTGGCACCGAATCGGGATGGGGACCTGTCGCCCTGCGAGGAACACCCTCCTCGCCCTGACGCCTGACATGCCGCCTGAAAGTGCGCGGCAGGCGAGCACGCACCCGTACAGACTCGTTCTGAGGTGAGGCCTTTGCAAAACCGCTGGCGTTTTGATGACAGGCGTAGCGCGGAGAAAAGAAGACGGGTGGAGCGTACCGTTGGTGGTATCGTGTTCTCCCGCCGAGGGATCGCACGCGCCACCACGCACGGCGAGCCCACTTTCCTCAGCGAATGGCAGACTCCTTCCTCTGTCCTCCGCACATCACCGCCACCTCTTCCTTCTTATTGTACCATCTCTTTGTTACTCTGTCAGTCTCCCCGCTACTGTCGGTCGACAGTCCCTCATCTCGACCTGCATAGGCACCCGACGGCTTGTGGCGGTTTCCGCCTCTGTCTTCCTTTCTGAGGGCACTCTTTGCGAAGACACAACGGTGCTCGAGAGGCTGCCGTGCGCGTCGCACACGTGTCCGCGCCATGCGGGTTGCTCGTACCCATCCACCGCGGGTCTGCGGCATTGGCACCCTACCGAGCACTTCCGCGGCCCTCCGTTGCGGGGCACGGTGTATTCACCGCCACCACAGTCCTGACAGAAGTTACTCGCAGGAGATTCAAGACCGCCAAAACGCCTTTCGGTGGTCGGCACATCATGTGTTTCGCCCGCACCAGCACTTCACGTACGATCCTACTAGCTGGAGCCGCCCGTTGGAGGAAAAGGTGAAGAAGTCGCGCACCTTATCGCTGGTGGAGCGGGTAAAGACGACGGCAGAGCACGTGGCGGAGCGTGCTGGCTACATAGCGACTCTCGACGACGTCACTGACTGTCGCATATCAAAAGCACAAAAACTTGCGGAGCCCGCATCCGAGATCGACGTGCCAGACTACTTCTTCGCCGCGAGGGACGCCTCGACCCGGCTGCAGCCGGCCACCGTTTCAGTGAATTCATCCACGTCGTCGAGCGGGTGGACTGCGGTGAGTCTGCAGGAACTCATAGAGGAGGTGCAGCGCCTCCAGAGCCTTCTACACAGTCCACGTTACACAGGAAACGCTTCCCTCCAGCGGCGCGCCCGTCAAGACGCTGACTTTCACACGACACTATGGCAGCTCTACGAGCGCCTGCGCGATGCCCGAGTGGGCGAGACGGTGACGCTAGATGCTTGTGTCTTTGGTTGGTTTCTGCTGACACGGAACCTTGAGCCCCTCATCGAGGCTGTGGCGCGTGCGCATCCGCAAGAGGCAAACAAAGACTCGAGCGAGAGCAGCGACGAGGCAGCGGCAATACGCGATGTCTTCGCTGCCCTCCGCACGGTGGTGCTGCAGCCCATGGCAGAGGGTAGATGTCTCTTCAAGGCTGCCACGTCGGGGGAGTTGTCGTTGGAGGCACTCATTGAAATCCTGAGCATCGCGACGCTGCCATTTGTGCGACGGTGCGCCGAGGACGATGTCCTTGAGAGCCAGACTCTTGTGCGCTACGCTGAGTGCATCTCCGCTGCTGCCAGGCAGCGCGCACTCGACGTCGCTGCGGACCCCGACGCGGCTGAGCACGCAGCCGCGCAGGAGTGGCTTGACCCACCGCATCTGGCTGCGTGGGCAACCTCGCTGAAGCGCCTGCAGGCGCATGAGGTGCCGATTCTCGGCACGGTCTCCGGCCTGGAGGTACAGGTGGAGCACGCAGCCGATTACGTGACGCAGCTGCTCGAGACCATCACGGGCGTGACGCCCGGCGGCCATGTGATTGCGAGCCTCTCTCGCCCCCAGCCCAGGACGCAGAAGGCGGCATCTCAAATGCGACAGGATGCCGCACCGAAGCCTGTTTGCCTGGATGCAACGGCGGCACCGCACGGCGTGCAGAACCCGCCGACGGAGAGCGGTGATGCCGTCAACATTCTTGTGGCGGCTACGGCTGTGCTGCACCTTTCTCATCGCACTCCAGGCACGAGCGTGGCGCGGGAGGAGGGCGCGCGGCGCATCGTTCGTGCATGTTTGCGCATGCTGACCCACACGCCGAATTACGACCTCTGTCCCGACGATGTGGTTGCGTGGGCGTCCGAGGTCCTTGATGCAGAGCACCTGATGCACATGGATGACCTCTACTGCGCCGCGCATGGAGGTGGCGGGACGGCCGGAGGGAGCGGGACGGCGGCGCTGCGATTTCTTCTGCTGCTCTCGCGACTGTCCTACGGCTCTGTTGTGCACCGTGGGGCGCTGGGGCGGATGGTACTTTGCCTGTGCCGATGGCCGGAGCCCGCGCACACGAGTTCCAAGGAGTCGAGCGAGTGGCGCCGCCTGCGCGGCGTAGTCATGCGAGGAGCGCTGTGCGTCCTGCAAGTGCCTGACCTAGAGGCAGGGGCCGCGCAGCAGGCCAGCGAGGAGACAACAACGTGGCTTGAGGCGCTAGCGTTCGGCGAGTACGGCGGTGTCGTTCCCATGACACTGTGGCGAGATGCCGCTCTCTCGCTCTTTCCACACCTTTGCTACCACGCCGAGGGCAGCACATCAGCTTCTTCCCCTTCCCCGCCGCGCGTGGGCTCTTCCGCGTCGCGTTGCCGTCCAGAGGAGGCGCAGGCTCTTTGCGTCTTATGCTCTCGCTACGTGGCACGGGAGAAGACTGGTGTCTCGGCCCCCGCCAACCTTCGTAGTATCTTCACGGCGCGGTGCATTGCGGAGTGTCTAGCCGTCCTGCTCGGCAACCCGGCGTTGCCAGACGCGCTTCTGAGGTCGGCGGATGCGTGGGATGGCCTGTGTGCGTCGCTGCCCGAGTCGGTGAAGGTGGTGGCAACGTGCATGCAGGAGGTGGTGCGCCTTGACGCGCCCCCACCCAAGGTGCTTTCTTTCTGACCCCTTTGCCCCGTCCGTATGTTGCCTCTCCTGCATCACCCCGGATCCCTACTCGTCTTTGTGAGCTCCTTTGGCGCTGGCTGTTCTCCCTCCCTCTGCCGCACACGCAAGCGCGCACCTACTGTGCAGACGAAGAAGACAGAAGTGTAGAGGGCAGTCATCACAGATACCCCCCCCCCCATACACGCATGCACTTGCATTTTAGGCTTCAGTACTGTAACCGTGGTAACCAACGCAGCGAGGTGATTTTTCTCTTAACGTACGTGACAGGTTTGTCCGCGTGCCTGCCTCGCTCTCGCTGTGTGCGTTCTCACTGAGGGCTCACAAGGGACAGAGGATCAACATGAAACAGACGTTGCTGTGTCTGTTCTCGCGAGGCACACACGGCAATGTGCATAAACACAAGCAAAATCGAGGACAAGTGGCGTCTAGACCCTGCGGCAGATGAGAAGGAAGTGCTGTCCAGGACTGCAGAGTTGCTGTGCACGCTTCACTGCTACCACACGGCTTGAATGACCGCAAGGGAGGTCTCTCCCGCCAGTTCCAGTGTGCCCCTGCGCCTCTATGCTTGTCTACATTAGTGAAACATTCATGTATACCCGGCCACTACCCTCCCCCTTCCGCTCTCCTCCCACGCGCACTCTTTAGTAGCTTCTTACCTCAGTCCGTCCCCCGCCATCGTCGATAGCCCCAGCTCTTTCTCTCTCTGAGAAAGTTGGGCGAACACCACCGTGCAGTCACGCACCCCCCCCCCCACACACACACACGACAACCAGCGAACGCGAAGACGAGGGAAGGTCGAAATGCCAGAAGAAGTCGTGCTCATGATGGACCTGAAGGGTGTCCTGACATCATCTCCGTTCCCCGCTGCACGGCGCCTCGCAGAGAACATGATGCGGTGCGTCTTCGAGCGCGCTAGCTCGCACATTATAGTGAAGCGCATCCAGGAGCGGCCGGTACCATTTCTGGCGAAGAAGTACAGCAACTTTTTCTTCACCGTGGCGAAGTTCACAGAGCGCACGCGTGGGTTGAAAGGTGCCTTCGAGCGACTGGAGCTGGGCGAACTGAATCGGCTGGAGTTCATCACAGCGTTCAGGGAGGAGATCCATTTTATGCTGCTCGCCCTCTCCAAGCAAAACCCGGAAGAGCTGGAGGCTATGAACATTGCCTTTCCCAAGAAGGTGGATGCTCTCAAGAAGCGCTTCCCGCTCCTCTGCGACCCTGTCGTGCAGGTGCACATCCGCGAGCTGCTGGATGTCGAGGCCTTCCTGTGCACCATCGAGAAGGTTTCGCCGCGCAAGAACGTGCTGAACCTGCTGCACTACCTGCGCACCAAGAGCCAGCAGGAGATTCGCCTCTTCGCCATCGGCAACGCGTGGGAGTTCGAGGGGCAGTACCGACGTATGGTGACGGCCATGAAGTACTCGGTGGCCGACTCCGTCCCCTTTGCCTACCCGGTCATCTGCCCCGTCGAGTACGGCGAGAGCGCCGGCTCTTACCAGAACAGCTTCCAAGTGACGGGCCTCTTCGATGGATATGTGCAGAGCTACATCTCCCACAAGCGCAAGCCCTATCCTGACATCTTCATGCAGGCGCTGGAGGAGGTGCGCACAAGCCGCGTCCCCACCGGCGAGGCACTGCGCTACGATATGAAGCCGAACATCTTCTACTTTGACGACGTAGAGGCGCACTGCGAGGTGGCCCGCGGACTGCCAGGCAACCCGTTCACAGAGGTCTTGCTGATTGAGGATGGCGCGTGTGACGTGTACAAGGACGTTGTGCGTGCTTTGAAAATGGTCGCGGAGAAAGACCCTTTCTGGGCTGAGGTGGTGGCCGGCGTAGAGAAGGACATCGCCCCGATGTTCAGGCCATCGAGGACCCCAGACGGCAGGCCCACCTCGTGGGTGACGGAGGAGCTGCACAACTACAGCAACAATTTGCTCTTTGTCGGACCGCCACCGAACGATCTGTGCTCGCCGGTGAGCACTCTCGAAAAAGACCGCTACCGCATGGACGACGAGGACCAAGAGCGTATTCTTTTCTACTGCGCGCAGCACCTTCCTCACCTCTTTCCCCTGAAGATCCCGCCGCGGCCAGGGGCAAGCATGAATCTGCGCACACAGCCAGGCCTGGCCACTTCGGCCGGCCCCGTCCTCTTCGAGTACGTCGAAGGCAGTCGCTTCTTTGAGTCGTACCGGCTGACGCTGCGCACCGGCAGCTACATCTTGCGAATTCAGCCGCGCGGCCCGTCTCCGTACGGCTCCGCGGACATCCGCCGCGAGTACGAGACAATGGCGCACCTCTACGAAACGTCACCGGGGCTGCAGATCCCAACGCCCCTGTTGTACTGCGACTCCTACGCTGTGTGTGGACGCCGCTTCTTCCTCCGCCGATACCGCGACGGTGAGAACATCAACGCCATTTCGCAGCTGATTCAGCCGCGCATTCGCCGGCCTTACTCCCTGCGACGTGTGTCGATCAATGTGGAGCTCCGGCCCAAGCTGTTCTACAAGCAGGCGATTGCAGTGCTCTCGATGCTGCATAATTCGCCGCTGCCGCCCTTCATGAAGCAGGCGGAGGAAGAGATGCGGCGCACAAAGCGGCACAAGCACCCGCTGCTGGCCATGGTGCAGGAAAGCATCGAGATGTACAAGTTGGCGCTGTCCAAGAGCGGCACCGCTGGCCGCTTCGGTGTGCAGCTGCGCTCCGCCACCGTGGAGGAGCTGTCGCGTGGCGTTTTGGCCTGCTTTGACCAGACGCAGCTGTCGCACCAGATGATCCCAATGCCGGACCGCCTCGTCGCCCTGCACGGCAACTTCAACCTATCCTCGGTACTCTTCACACACCGCTCACTGGAGGGTCGTGCAAAGTACCCGCCGCATCTGATTGGCGTGGTGCAATTCAAGTTCACTCGACTCGGCGACCCGCTCGTCGACGTCGCATCGGCGTCAATGTTCTGCTTCCTCAGGCAGCCCGAGGGCATCTACGACGCATCACACGATATCCAGATGATCTTTCCGTCTCCGAGCGACCTCCTGGAGATGTACTGCAGTGCGCGCGGCTACATGCTGCACCTCGACCGTCGCCGCCGCGACGATATCTTCAAGGTGTACCTGGCCAGCCTCTGCCTTCAGCAGGCCACGATGCTCATTACCGACATCGTGTCTAGCACCATTTCGCCGCATGCGAAGCGCTACTCCGATTCTCGCAGCATTGCGCAGGCAGATCAGCTGGCGAAGCGTGGAATCGACGTCCTCCATAGCCGCACGGCAGCGAAGCTGTGAGCAGGCCCTATGCGAATTCACCGCATGGTTGCCACTTTGGCAGGAGCTCGATGGGAGGGAGCCAGCGCTGCGAAGCGCTAAGGGGGAAGCAATTTCACCGTTTCTCCCCCTGTCACGTGTTGCAGCCTCCTCCTCCTCCCCTCGCCACCCACCGCCCACCGACCCTTTCCTCCTTTCTGGATACGCCCTGCAGCAGCTTTGCAGCGGCCCCTGGCCGAAGCGCATTGCAGACAGAGCGGTGCCGGCCACCTATTCTCTCGCTCTCTCTCTCTCTCTATGTGTGTGTGGGTGGGGGGTAGGAGGGGGGAGGAGGCAATGGCAAAGTGGCAGTGGAAGGCGGGTGGATAGCAGAGAGGGTGGACGCAGTGAACTCAAAGGCCGACACAGCCACTTTCTACCCCCGATCGACGAGGAACGCCGCTCCACACGGCAGACCACCTTCTCCAGACGAACCCCCCCTCCCCCACACACAACAAAACGAAGACGACAGGAGACCATCGGCTTGCGCACGCTCTCCCTGTGAACTAAAAGGCCATAGACGAATGAACGGGCGGAGCGCCGCCTGTGGGCAGCATTCATATGGCATTAACTCGTGAGAGGGGTGGGGTGGGGGACTCTTAAGGGAGCGGCAACCAAAAGGTGAGCCGGAAAAGGCTGAATTCCGCCGCCCCTCACGCTACCTCTCCCGTCGTTGATCAACTTCTGCCGGTCTGTGCCCCGGTATCTATGTGCATGTGACGGCCTAGGCGCGGGAGAGCGCGAAGGCGATGTGTGCGCGCAAGTGTAACCGAATATCGACAGCACAAACCAAACCGAAAGTCTCCGTTAAACACGCGAAGTACACGCACACACACACACGGAGCAGCTCCGAAAACGATTTTTTCTACTTTTTTTTGCTTTCCTTAATGATGTTTTCCACGTGCATGCTTTGCTTTGCTGACGGAATCAAGCAGCGCAACCGATCAGCGTGCGTGACTGTCATGGTGCCTCTTTCGTCGGTGCACTCTTCTGCACTCGTCTTCGCCTGGCCTATCGCGTCGTCATGCATGTTGCATGCGTGCGTCTTGCACGAACGCTTGTGCGGTGCGTGTGTGTCTCTCTGTGTGTTTCCGTTCTGGTGGGCGTTGGCTGCGTGTGCTTGGAAGCCTTCTATGCGTTCTCGCGCTTGCGGCGCGTGTGGGTTCTTGTGCGAACGCAGAGCGTACCTGGATGTAACTGGAGGACAAAGAACGAAGGAAAGTGGAATAAGTGCGGCTGAGTCGTTGGAAAGTGCGAGTGCAGTGATCCTGGCACTGTTTTTTCACGAGAAGCGACGCAGCGGTCGATTCGACAGGTGCTTTCTGACGCCTAGGCGGAATTTCCGAAGGTGCAGGACGTCTGCGTTTGCCTGGCTCTGGGCGCATGCCTATTTTGCTGAGGCTGCGCCGCCACAGCAACAGTCTGCCGAGATGGATTGTCTCGGCTATCCTGCAATGCTCGCCTGCCGGCCATTTCACTCCATCGAGACGGCGGCCTCTCCTTCCCCCATCTCACCCCCGCGCTCACTTGCCCGTCGCCTCGTGGTGGCCGCATATGGAGAACTTGTAGGGCTTTCCGAATCGCCGTTCTCGGCTGAGTGGAGTTGTTCGACGACACAGACACACCGACACCTGCACAGGCGCAGGTAAGGGTACTAACGTTGTTATGTGCAACTGTGACTTGCTGGCGCTTACCAAGTGCGCGCGTGAACGTCTGCGCGCTCGTGTCCTGCACAGATCAAACAAAAGTAACAAAACACAGAAAAGAAAACAAAACCAAGTAGGGGGAGGGGAGGGATACGTGACGTAACCCTGCACTGGAGTGCGTGCCACAAGTACAACTCGCTGTCACGTGCGCTGCTGAATCACATGGTTGCCGCTGCTTATACATTGGCGGCTTTTTGTTTCCTCTCTCGCTGTCTCGGCTTGCCTGCCAGCGAGTTGCGCACCACGTCCCTGCTTCCACGACTGCCTCTTTTCCTTCGGCTGCTCATTCTTTCGATCCTGCGTGTTGTTCCTTTGTGGCGGTACTCAGACCCTGCGTTGTGCACTCTGTGCTGTCATTTTCATCTCTTTATCTCTGCCTGGCGTCCTCTTCGGGAACTTGTTGCGGTGCCGGTGAATCTGCCCGCAGCGCCATGTCGACGGAGTCGGCGATGAGTGAAGTGCACACGGACTTCAGGGGTTGCAGCCTGCTGCCTGACTTTGCGGCGGTGGCAGACGTCTCGGAGCGCACCGGGGTAGGGTACTTGCAGTACAGCAACGGCGCTATCTACGAAGGCGAATGGCTAAATGGCGAACGCCACGGCCTTGGGGTGTGCTACTACCCTTCCGGCAACATCTTCGTTGGCCAGTTCCGCTCAGGGCTGATGGAGGGGCCGGGCACGATGTTCTTCGCGACGGGCGAGTGTTTCAGCGGCGAGTTCAGGGACTCGACCATCTACAAGGGTGTGTACAGCCGTCAAGGGCGCGAGATCTGTGGGGTCTGGAAAGACGGCAATCGGGTGAGTGAGACGCACACCAAAGCACCCGAGGTACTCCAGCGTGCCCGCGCAGCCCTCTTCGCGACCATTGTAAAGCAAGTCAACGAGTACCTCTGGGGAGCTGCAAGCAATCCAACAAAACTCGTGCTCTCTGCGTCGCCCGAAGGCGCAGCACTGCAGGCACCTCTTGATATCCTCAGCTCTAGCACGGGCCCGAACGGCACACCCACAGCGCCCCCACAGCACCTCACTGTGATGCCTAGCTTCGATGCAGGAAATCAGAGTTTCACGAGCGTCCGATACCGCCCTAACGCGTCCCTTGCGGACGGCGAGGCGAAGAGCAGCGCGCATGGCATCGTCACACAGTACGGCTCCCCTGCCACAGTTTTCGCCTGCGCGGCGCCCGCCCCAAACGAGATCTTTTCTGTCTGCCGCTTCACGCTGCGCTGCTTCATCTTTCTCTTTCCTTTTTTGTCACTGCCGTGGGTGCCGGTGGCCCCGCTGCGCATTACCTCGATGCATGAGGAGAGAGAGTTCGTCGTGAGTGGGGCTGCGCTGCGCAGCGACTTCGACGCACCGTCCTTCTCCATGTACATCATTGCTCTTGGAATGTTGTGCCACATCGTCGCCATCATTCTTGTGGCTTCCCGGGTTCCGCTGGGGCAAGTGCAAGATGGCAAGCTGACACTGCCGGAGATGGTCGTGCCCTGTGTGCTGTGGCTCCTTGTCGCGCTGGTGAAAGCGTCCTACATAAGCTTCTTCCGATTTCCACACGGGCTGGAGAGGGTTGACCGGCGGCTTACACCCAAGCTGTCGGCCCTGGCGGCGAGTCTGGTCGATGCAAAGTCGAGCGTCTGCATCTTTACCTACGACGACGATGGCAAAGGCAAGGTGATGAACCGACACTACAAGTACCGCTGGCTGCTCTTCGGCGTCGTGTTGGGCTTGATAATGAGCTTCTCCGCACCGGCGACGCGCTGCGGGTATGGGCATAACATGTTCGGCTCTAACGGCTTCCAAAAGACAGCCGCCCTTCTCGCCTTCTTCGCGACGTTTTTATTTGCGGCGACGCTGACGTTTTCGGTGCTCAAGATCACGGACATGCAGCGCGAAATCCGGGCGAAGCTGCATGTGCTGACGAACCTCGCCTTCTTAGAGTGCCGATGCCTCATGAGCCCCAGCAAACATGCGAGCATGGCCTTCGACCTCGACGAGAGCTTCAATGCCGAGAACGTGTTCAGCGGCTTTCCAGGCTGGTACAGCCTACGCTCCCTCATCCTCTACGCCTCTGCGTGCGCCAATCATCGCGCGCGCACCGCCGCGATGCGCGTTTTCTGGTTCGCGCTCGTGTGCGTCTTCATTGTGGGCATCGCCGACACACTTCTGATGATCCAAAACAACAGGCCCCGCGATCGATACTACTCCACCGCCCACTCCTACGCGTTCTTCACCTTTCTCTTCTGGGGCGCGTTGCTGCATCGCTACCTGTACGTGTGCGTTTCCACTCGCCGCGAGCTGCAGCACCATCTGTACATCATGGACATCGCCGGGCTGTATCACCGTGTGAAGCTGAGTGACTCGGAGGCTGGCAACATCATTCAGCAGTGCCGATGCATCTCCGAGAGCAACGACACGGAGCCTGAGATATTCCCTGTGATGATCTACAGCTTTGTGGTCTTATTGACGGTCATTCTGAACTTAGCGGCCATGACAGCCATCTGCTACCAGCTAGGTCGGGCCATCTACCGCTGAGCGTCGGACTGCGCGTGGACGGGTGGTGGGAGGGGCTCGGAGAAAGACGCATGAAGAATGCTGCCGCTTGGACGAGGACGCAGCCGCAGCGGCTGTTGTACATATGCGTCAGTTTGCGGGTGACGGGTAAGGCACGCGCTCTTGTGCGCACATGTGTTTTGGGCCTTTCCGAAGATCTCGGTTGATGCTGCGCGCATCCTCCGACAGGCCTCCCCACTCCTCGCCTGCCTCGCAAGTGCCACCGCACACCGTATCCCCGCTCCCCCGTTGTTTTTCTCCTTTGCTGCGCCTTTGGCTCTGTGCCCCCCCCCCCCACCTCTCACTCGTTGCTGCGTCCTACCATTTAATGCACCATAGAGCCCCGGGATGTCTGTCAGCGGCTTCGCACAATGTCCCTAACGACGCTGGACCTCCTGCAATGCAGGCATTGCTGATGGGTAGTGAGGGAGGAAGCACAAGAGAAGAGTGCGCCCCAAGGCACAAAATTCGAGAGGTACCCACACCGCACATTAATCGATGCATGCAGTGCCAAAGAAAACGTTAACGGGACGAGAACGCACAAGGAGAGAGCAGCGAGCGACATCAGAGACGGTCACTCGCTCTCAGCTGCACCGCCATGCCTGCACCGCACGGGAGCCATCTGCTTCCCGTTGTCTTCTGTCGTTTGACGGCCTCATGGAGGCTACAGCGAGCCGTATGCACCGCGGCGCCCGCGTCAGGCACGAAGCACCCGTTCTTCTCTCCCCCTCCCCCGGCAACAACGGATGGGCACATGTGTAATCGCAAAAAGGCCACTCACGAGCAGCTCCCTGTCTTCTTTCCTCTCCCCACGTGGCGGCCACTCGCAGCGCCTGTCGTACGCAGACCAGACTCACTGCAGCGGGGCAGCCTCATGAGCTCTTTGCACGCCATCGAACTCGGTGTCTCGTAATCCAAAGCAGAAACAGGACAAAGCCCGAAAGGCGAGGAGGCTCCGCCGGCCCTTCCCCGTGCTATTGTCAGCGTGCGGCCCGGATTCTATGGCGCACCCTTGTCTACAACAAGGCGGCCGCACAGCGGCAGCGAAGGCGTCACAAACGCTGTGCGGTCACACATTTTCGGCGGAACATCATCACTTTCTGTGCGCGATAGCACAGACAAGAGGTTGGGCTGGCCGCGTCTGGGTCCCCGTTCCTGTCGTGGAGCGCCTCTCTCTCCCACTGGCCGACAGCCCATTTACACCGGTGCGACTGGAGAGCTCTAACGGGAGCGTATGTGTGTACCACAGCTCCCAGTTTGTGGAGCCGCTAGACGTCCTGCGAGAGCGGTGGAAGGCCCACGTGCGCGGCCTTGAAAACGCGGAGAAGGACCGCAACGCGGCGCTACTGGCATCGCGGGCGGCGCCAGACGCACTTCCGCTGAGCACCAATGGCGAGCGATTTGACAGTGCTACGGAGGAGTGCATGCTCCGTATAATGGGCAGCCGCGCGAACGCGAGTCGGTACTGGGCAACGGAGGCTGAGGCGAAGTGGCTGTATCGCGCACCGTTCACAGACGCTCACCTCTCGAATCCAGGAAACCGCGTCGTTTCTCACGCGAACGAGCTTTGCCGTCCCATGGCGCTCTACAACGTGGAGGGCACTGTCGACCCTAGCCGCTTTACCCCGCTCACGTGCCGCCGTTACGACCCGGTGAATTATGCCGGTCGTTTCTACAGACCTGCGGTGGCGGTGCGCATGAAGTCGTTCGCGCTTCAGTACAACTGTCTCCACGAGCAGCAGTGGATCACACAGCACCGCGCGATGCGCCTCGGACTTTCCATACTGCCACATATTCCACCTCTTACTTTTTCGCTTGATATGCCACTTTTTCTTATCAACATTGGAGCCACGCACAGAACGAGCGCACCGGCGTCAAGGGTTTCACCCGCGATAGCCGCGGACTGCATTGTCACATCAGAAGACGTCCTCGAGACACCTGAGCGTCAGTGCGAGAGATGCTTGCTGCTACCATCGCTTTCATGACGGTAGCCCTCACCCGCTCCTCGCCGCCGATTCAGTCCACTGTGTTCCACGCTTTGCTGATGCCCGGGCAACGTTCTGAAAACTGCACACGGCTTGGCGAGTGTGTGTGTGTGTGTGTGTGGTCCACCTCTGCCCATACTTCCCCCCTGTTGGTTTCTGCTGCGTTACGACTGCTTCCTCATGCTTTGTTTGTTTGTTGGTTCCGCCAAGCGCATCCTGATTTTTTTTTTGTCCTTGTGGAAAACTTGTTCTACTTTCACGGAAAACAATTTGTGCATCTGTGCGTGGGGGGGGGGGGCGGGAAGGGGAGACGAAAGCGTGAGAGAACCCCACTCACCTTCTCCTCCTGCAGCTTCGGAGCCGCTCTACCCCCACGCTCCACCCACACGGCAACGGTGCGCGAGCCCGTCCCCCCTCCCTGTCCGCCTCCCTCCCCATGCTGTGTTGCTGCTACTTCCCTCCACATCGCATTCCCTTCTACTCTTTTTTCTCCCCATAAACCTACCTCGCTCCTCTGCGGCACTTTCCACATGGAGTGATTGGGTTCCACGCTGTTGTCTGCACGGCGCGCGTGGTGATCACGAATGCCCTCCTCTCTGCTCTGACGGTCTTGCAGGCACGGACATTCTCCATTGACCTTCCGTGTAAAGTGTCGGTGCTTGTGTCGTTGGCACGTGAGCAGCACGCGTGCCTTTCTGGTGTCAACGCGTTTCAGCGAACACAAATTGCAGTGTTTGTGTGCGTCTCCACACCTCTTCGATTCTCTCGGCTATATACTCTCCCCCCTCCTATAGAATCGCTGCCTGCCCTGCCCCCTTCCCTCTCGCTCTCTCTCCCGCCCGCCGTACTCAGTCCCGATGTTGCAACAGAGCGCGCGGTGGCTTGCCTTCATGTCCCCTGGCGACCTGTATGCGCTCAGCCAGCGCAGCAGGTTCTCCTCCTACACGCAGTACAGCGACGCATCTGCGTTAACCCGGTCGTACCAGAGGTGTTCACCGGCTGAGAAGCTGAAGTGCGAGGAGCGTGCCGAGGCAATCAATGACGAATTTGAACGTGCCTACCAAACGGAAGCTCAGCTGCTGATGCAAGAAGACAGCGATTTGTGTTCGAACACATGTGGTGCAGCAGCTCACAACGAATGACAAGGGGTTTTGTATGCGCCATATCGGATGGGAGGAGAGGCGCGCTGGGGGGGGATGATCAGCCGTGCATGCATTACAACGATCCGTGCATGTTTCACAGGCCACCTTCACATTGACAGCCTTGCCCCCTCCTCTTTCCCGCTTATCTTCATCTTCGCGCGTCTGCACCTGAATTCTTTTCGCTCACCGCTTTAGTGTTGCTTGCGCTTCGATTTCCTCCTCTTCCAATCTTTTTCCTATTTGCTGTCCCCTGATGCCATGCGCTGAGGGTCCAGTGCACCCCCTCCCTTCCCCAATCTCTCTACCTGTGTAGAGAAGTCGAGCAGCCCCTCCTCCCTCTTCTATCCCTGCCAGTGTCGAGCCACTTCTCTTGGCGACAGGGTGAAGGTGTCGACGGCGTACGGGGAGGGAGGGGGGGAGGTGAGTGCGATGCATCGCTGCTGCTGTCCGCGGTCCGGTCGTGGATGGCGTTGTGCGTCGCGGCGACCGCGACAGTGTGAGCACGTTTGTGCCATATCTATGTGGTGTGCAATGCGACCATGCGCCTCGAGCGTATCCCACCCGGCCCTCACACTGCCTACTGCTGGCGTGTGTGTGTGTGTGTGGGGGGGGCCTGCGCCACGCCGGGGGGGGGAATTGCACGAGGTAGCGACCGGCATGATGTGGGAGCGTCTGTGCGGCGACCTGCGGAGCGGGTGGGTGCGCCGACAGAGCTTGGGGCAGAGGCCGTGCTCTCGGATGAGAGGGTCGCTGCGTTGCTGTAGCGCGTGTGTCCAGGGCTGCCATTGCACGAGGCGACGGGGGCCTGTGACAGGCCCTGTATGTATGTGTGTGTGTGGGGGGGGGAGGTCGAGTGGCGCTGGAGCCATGCCGCCATGACAGCTCGATGGACGCGATGCAGCACAAGCGTCTTCGTTATGCTCTGTGGGTACTCGTCGCGTCTGTTTGCATGTCGTCCTGTTGCCGTGCATGAGTACTCGCAAGAGCGATCTGCGTGTTGACGAGCCTGCATTTGGTGTGCCTCCACTCTTGCGTGTGTCGGGTGCTTATCTTTTCTTGTTTGTATCTCTGTTCTGTGACTCGTCGAACGAGTTGCTCACACGGCCCTGCTTTTCAGCACAGAGCTGGGGCGCAGGGTTCCTCCACCCCACGTCATCACGGATCTGTGCCCTCGTCACCTTTTCCTTCCTTCCGTCTGACAACAGACGGGGACCGCCGCGGCTATCGCTCTGTATAGGAGACCCAGTAGAAGGCGCGCCACAGAGTAGTACGCAACAACTTCCGTGGTGCCAACGCGAGCCCCTTGGTTTTCTGCGTCGACTGGAGTCTGCGGTGCAGCACCGACACGTGATATGAGAGCCGAGGACAAGCTGTTGTCACGAGCTGGGATGCGTAGCTGTGCCGGTACAGCACTTCGACGCATCCACGAGCTTCCTGTGCCGCGTCTCGGTGCTTCATCACTGCTGGCACACCCGCAAATAATGACACGACAGTGTGTGGGCCTGCTACCTCGTTCTTGTCGCTAGCTGGTTTCCGTTGCCGTGCATGCAGCGCACTCATCCGACCTGCTACTCTTGCTCAACTTCGCCAGGCACGTCTGATCCGACTCTCGTGCTCCCCGCTCTGTTTTCCTCTTCGCAGTGTGCACGACGCTCGCATTCGACCCTCCGGTTTTTTTATTGTCGCCGTGAGCGACACTCAACAACGTCCAGAAACCCGTCCCCACAAACCACCCGTCCACATCCACGACAGCAGAACTCCTGCTGCACATTTTTATTGGACCGCGTTCCGCACTCTTTCTTTTTTGTTCTAAAGATCGTCCTCCTCCCTCCCTGTCGCGCCCCGCTCCGCTTGACGCTGCATTTACCTTCACGCCTGTCGTCTTTCGCCTTCGCGTCCATTGTCGGAGCCTGCCCACGCGCACGCCTGACGAGCGGAAACGAGGATGGGCAAGGGCCGCGACAAGCGCAAGAAGAATGAGGACCCTGCGAAGGCCACAAAGCGGGCCGCTCGGCAGGCGCTGAAGCTCCAGAAGAGCATGAGGAAGGAAAATGGCGAGGAAGCGGCGGAGGGCTTCAACAACGAAGAGGCCATCGAGGTGACGCTCAAGCGTATCCAGAAGCAGGAAGGAAAGGTGAAAACCGTGGAAGAGGTCGCCAATGTTGCCCCACCTACGCCGCGCGTCAACGTCGTCTTGGTGCCGCACCCGGAACGCGACAGCGAGCTCATCCTCTTCGGCGGTGAATTCTGGAATGGGGAGACAACAGAGGCGTACAACGACACGTACTTCTTCAATGTCAAGCGCAACGCCTGGGCACGCCTGTCTTCTGCTCTGAACCCCGCACCACGGAGCAGCAGCCAAGCCGTGGTCTACAAGCAGTATCTCATCCTGTTCGGTGGCGAGTTCGTCTCGCAGTCGCAGTCGCAGTACCTGCACTTCAAGGATGTGTGGCGCTTCAACTGCCGCAGCAGTGAGTGGGAGGAGTTGAGGAATCTCAAGGGCGGCCCCTCCTCCCGCAGCGGGCACCGAATGGTCTTGTGGAAGCGCAACGCCGTCATGTTCGGCGGCTTCTACGACAATGCACAGGAGTGCCGTTACTTCGACGATCTGTGGCTTCTGTCCAACCTTGACGGGGCAGGGCACTGGTCTCCGGTGAAGACGGCTCCAATGACGGACCTACCGCACGCGCGCAGCGGGCACAGCATGAGTGTCTACCAGGACGAGCTCTTTGTCTACGGCGGCTACTCGACGCAGAAGTTCAACCGCTTCAAGAAGTCGGAGGCCACGGTGCACCATGATCTGTGGATGATAACCCTGCGGCAGGAGAAGGCCCTCGCGTGCAGCGAGGGACCGCTGCCAGTGTGGACGAAGATTAAACTGGGTGGCATTCCGCCGCCCATCCGCTGCGGCGTCTCTTGCGCCTTCAAGGACAAGCGCCTCTACCTCTTTGGTGGCGTGGTCGACATCGAGTCACCGGGGGGCAAGATGGTCTCCACCTTCTATAACGACCTCTATGTGTTTCACATGGACACGAAGCGCTTCTACCCTGTCGTGCTGCGGCGAGTAGCGAAGCGCGCTGTGGCGGCTGGGAAGCGCGATCACCTCGATGATCTAGCCGCCCAGCTCAGCGCCCTGGATCTCCGCCGCGGCGAGGCGAGCAGTGAGGAGGAGAGTAGCTCGACCTCCGACGAAGAAGACGATGACCGCACCGGCCAGCCAGGGACGGCGGCTGCCAGCCAGGAGATGAAGGAGAGCTACGAAACAAACCGACACGGGCAAATTCTGCCGCACCGGCGCATGGACTCTGCGATGGTGGTGGTGGGCAACACATTGTATCTCTACGGCGGCCAGTTTGAGAGCAGCAAGAAGGAGATCACGATGTCGGACCTTTTCACGCTGAATCTGAACAAGTTGGACACGTATCAGCCGCTGCTGTCGCAGGATTTGTCCGCCGCAGTGTGGCTAGGCAAGGAGTCCGAGAGCGACGCCGCTTCATGGGAAAGCGGTAGCACGGTTGTCAGCGCCGTCTACGATCTCGACCACGACGAGGACGATGACGACGGCGACGACGAGGAGGATGGCGCTGATGGTATGGGGCGCCGTGGCGTGAACTTTGGTAACATGCCGCGGGAGCCGGTGCTTGACCCTGAGGACGAGGGCAACGAGGCGCCGGAGGCGATTCCCGCGGAGCTGGCGATGGAGGTGACTCCGAGTGTCGCGGGGGTGGCGGACGCCGTCGCTGGCATTACGCGGACGGGAAAAAAGGGCCTTAAGGTGCACAAGGAGCAGCTCTTGGCGCAGCTCGGTGCCTCATCGGCGGTGCCGACGCCGGAGAGGGAGGAGACGTTCACCGCCTTTTTTGCCAGGACATCCTCCTTCTGGATGAGCACGGCGCGCGAGTCCGTGGAGGGAAGATGCACCGACCGCCGCGTGACGAAGGAGGCGACGGAGTTTGCGAAGCAGCGCTTTTATGAGGCGCGGGAGTTGCTGGCGCAGCTCCAGCTCGTCGAGGACCGCGAGAGGGAGGAGGTAAAGTTCTTTCGAGAGCGCCGGCTGCGGAAGGAGAGGGAGTGGGAGGAGTACGAAGAGGCCCAGCGGCGCCTCGAAGAGAACTCCGACCACGAAGAAGACGATGCTCATGACGAGGATGACTGACACGTAAACGGACCAGCGCTGTTACCGCGACAGCAGTCAGCACGGGAAGAAATGCTACGGAGCAGAGTGCACAGAACCACAGGAAACGCCCGATCGGTTATGCTGCCGGTGTACGCGTGCCGTCACATGTAGTTGAGGGGGGGGGGCTTCGATCATGCACATGCTGGTTGGTCGCTGATGTTCTTTCTCTTCTGCGCGAACGATTTCTTCTCTTTTCCCACCGCCGGAGACTCCTCCTTCTCTACACCGATATGATGAGGGGGAGGGGAGCACTGCTGAGTGCGAGGCATCTGAAGGGCCAGTGCACCCCCTCCCTTCCCCAATCTCTCTACCTGTGTAGAGAAGTCGAGCAGCCCCTCCTCCCTCTTCTATTCCTGCCAGTGTCGAGCCACTTCTCTTGGCGACAGGGTGAAAGTGTCGACGGCGTACGGGGAGGGAGGGGGGGGGAGGTGAGTGCGATGCATCGCTGCTGCTGTCCGCGGTCCGGTCGTGGATGGCGTTGTGCGTCGCGGCGACCGCGACAGTGTGAGCACGTTTGTGCCATATCTATGTGGTGTGCAATGCGACCATGCGCCTCGAGCGTATCCCACCCGGCCCTCACACTGCCTACTGCTGGCGTGTGTGTGTGTGGGGGGGGGCCTGCGCCACGCCGGGGGGGGGAATTGCACGAGGTAGCGACCGGCATGATGTGGGAGCGTCTGTGCGGCGACCTGCGGAGCGGGTGGGTGCGCCGACAGAGCTTGGGGCAGAGGCCGTGCTCTCGGATGAGAGGGTCGCTGCGTTGCTGTAGCGCGTGTGTCCAGGGCTGCCATTGCACGAGGCGACGGGGGCCTGTGACAGCCCCTGTATGTATGTGTGTGTGTGGGGGGGAGGTCGAGTGGCGCTGGAGCCATGCCAGCGTGTGAGAACAAGCATTTTGAAGCACAAGTCAAACAATCCACAGTCACACAGAATCATAAGCGCGATGATGCGTCCGTGTACTGTAGCCGCGAGAGGACTTCTGCGACGACTTGCGCTCTGCAAGCGCTCTAGTGCGGCCATGTTGGTGCGAGTGCATCGCCTTTCTCATAGTGGATGTCGTTACATCGTTGGTCACTCAGGGCATGTGCGGCTGAGAAGGGTGAAGCCTGTGTGCGACAGCGCCGTTCCGGTCAACGTGCAGCGTGAGGGGAGTCAGACACGTGCCGCCCGCAGCTCTGTTGGTGGTCCGTGTCGGCCTGCCTCCTCTCGCGAGGGCATTTCAACCCACGCCGCCGGGTCTTTCTGCTCCACTGCCATTTTTCTTGTCGCCGTATCTCTGTTTTACGACGGTTCACGCTCTCTGCCGACCACACGCCTACTACTCCACCTCGTTGGGTGCGTTCTTACACTAGCATTTCTGGTGCTGCGACATTAGGTGGCAGGCTCATGGACGCGTCAGATATGGCCCAGGAAACTGCATCCTCCTCGCCCACCGAGGTGCATCACACGACATCTCTACATCATACAGAGCGGGGCGCTCTCTTGCGCCAGCTGGCAGAGGTGCAAAGGCGAATGGAGCAACGCTTGGGGGCTGTCAATGTCGAACTAGAGTACCTGGAGGCCTTTCGCAGCGGCATTGTATCGGAGATGCGCAGTGAATCGTCCCCTCGTCGCCGCTCTGTCACTGTTCTTGCCCCCAGAGATGGCGGAAAGAGGAGCCGCGAAGAGGTCGCGTTTGTCGGCTACGCGATGGCGTCTCCGAGGCACCGGGGCGAGGTCAGAGCACTAGGCTTTGACCCGTTTCGCGAAGCGGGCCTCTACGTGAGCTCCAACAATCCCGTAGTGCGTGTCGCACCGCTGTCTCTCAGCAAAGACGAAAAGGTGCGTCAGGAGGTGGAGTATATATTGCCAAGCTACATCTCCGTTGGGGTGGCAAGGGCAAGGGGCTTGCCTTTTGCCGGAGCCGCGCGACTTTTCGAGTCGCTCGCCGCGGCAGGGCTGGACAAGTCCGACTTTGCTCTCTCGAGCACCTCAGCGGGACGCTGTCTCAGCGTCCACAAGCATCCCGACCCAAGCGATGTCGAGGCGCTTTGTGCCGCGGTCCCAGAGGAGCGGGTGCGCGCACTATGCCGCGACAGCATGGGGGATGCCGGGGCCATTGCAAGCTGCCTTTACACGGAGTTGGCACAGCAGGCAACACAACGGGCGCTCATCCTGCCCGCAATGCGTCTGCGCAACGTGATGCTGCTGCGGCTGCCGCCCTACCGGCAGCAGCTCCTACTGGAGGCAACCACCTGGACGCTGCGGAGGTGTTGCGACTGCCGCGATCGTGACCTGACCGAGAACTCGCATGTGCAATGGTGCAAGGTCCTACACAGTGCGGCACCTGAGACACAGGCGTGCGCGTATCTGAAGCGGAACGCATACGCCACCGCCTACTCTCAGCTGCTGCAAGGACTCAGCACAGTCTCCAGCGTCCGACAGGGGTATCTTGTCGCTGTACTCACCGTCTGCGGCAATTTCTTCGACCTCCTCGACGCGGGAAAGCTGCCACTCCAACGGCGAACCAGCCCATTTCTCTTCCACGGCGCGTATGCAGCACCAAATGAGGGCCAAACCTCGCTGAGTCCGGCGGTGTGCAGCTGAACAAGGGAGGGACGATGCGGCACAGACGTTGTGTGCCCGTTCATGCGGCGCACCGCCAACTGCCACGGTCGACGGCAGCACTGAGAATCAAAAGCAAAAATGAGAAGAGAGTACCCCCCCCCCCCCCACACACACACACACACACACAACACCTGACAGCCGCGATGGTTTCAAACACCGCGGTGATCCAGTAATGTGGGACTGCACCGCCTGGCGAGACGCTCTACAGCATTGTCGCATTTCTCTGCCCTGCTGCTGCTAGATCTCTCATCTCTCTCTCTCTCTCTATCCATCGCACGCGCTCCACCCTCCAGAAGGTCACAGCTGTCGGCCTCCACACACCTTCTTTATTCCTTCCGACTCCGACCTCCCTCTCCTCTTCTCGTCTTCTGAGCCGCTGCTCTTCTCATTTTTCGGGCTGCCTTCAGCGATCTGCTTTTCTTTGGCGCTGGTGGCGCGACGGACTCCGCCATTCTCCACCACGTGTTCTGACGGCGTTCCTTGCCGTGTTGCTGCTCTCCATCGCTATCACACGCGATAGCACACACAATGACCCCGAGTACCGCCTACTTGCCCATGACGCGCTGCATCTTTCGCGCACTGACAGACGAGGGGTACAAGGCGGTGATGGGTAAGCCGCCAGGGACGTACTCGCTGCAGTCGGAGATTGCGCAGAACCACACGAGTCTGCACCTGCATCAGATTGTCACCGGCACAGACGCCTACCCTTCCCTGCATGTCGTGGACCTGCTCCCGTCCACCCACTGCAGCCTAAGCGCTGACACGGCAGTCACAATGGTGGTTCTCCCTCCCGCTCCCATTGTTGGTGAGACAGCGGACAGGGACGTCGCGGGAGAAGCCTACCACGATGACGCCCCGGCCGCGTGTGTAGCTGTGCGTCTGGACAACAGCCTCCGTGGCTCGACGGCGCTCGCCACACCACGCACGCTCGAGAACTTGCTCCTCGACGACGAGGCCATCGTGAAGGTGAGCGGCGGCTGCCACAACTGCGTGTTTGTGGTGAATGAGTTGAGGTCCACGCCCACGGACTCGTCCTCCGGCACGATGATGACGGTGGGCCCCGAGCTCTTCCGCAACGTGCGCGCCGCCTTCTACAGCCATCCGTCACAGGTGTTGATGTCGTCCGCACAGGCGGTCGACTACTCGAACACGGTGTTGTACCTTCCTGTGGATGCCTTTCAGCCTGTAGAAGATGATTCCGGAGAGCTTCTTCACACATCGGCCGCCGCACAGACGCACGCTCTCACGAAGATCGTTTTGTGTCCTGCTGTGAACGACGCGGCTCTGACAGAGCTGTACGGACTCCACTACCCTGACTTGTGCGCACTCTTCGGCGCCGCCTCAGCTGCCGCCTGGGAGGGACGCCTCGTCAGCACCGGCGACGTACTCTACCTTGAAAAGGACACGCTCCACGCAGTGGCGCAGCGACTGGAGGGCGTTGATGTGTTAGAGAGTGTGGCGCGTGTGCTGTCCCACAAGGTCCGCAAATGGAGTGGAACGTGGGTGGATGAAAACGCCTCCTGCCGCCACCTTCTCGCCGTGCGCGTGGCGCGTCTGGAGAGGAGTGGCACTGCAGTGCCATTTGGTGTTCTCCGCAACTGCGGCGGCGAGGCAGACGCCGTCGAGGTGGCGCTCGTGCACCAGCGAAACAGCCACGTTTGGGAACCCACACCGGTCTGGGCTCCATCGCCAGCACACGGGCTTGCCGATGTCCAGGTGTACGCTCGCCTCTGTCGTGAGCTGCGCCGTGTTGTGACGCCATCGCTGGAGGGCGACGTGCACACTTTTGTTGTCCGAGGAGTAAAGGAGAACCTGCCGCGCGAGTTTGTCGAGTGCGCTGTCGCGGCGTTTGGCCTTCCCTGTCTCCTTGCCTCCACGGAGGCGATGGAGGAGGCGGAGCTGGAGACGTTAACCCGGACATTTCTCGGCGAGCGATGTGGTGCGGCGACGGTACTGATTCTCCACAACGCGCACACAATCGCGGACCTGTGTCCGCACTTCTTATCGGTGCTTGATGAGTTGAGCAGCGGCGCCCGAGCGACGGTTGCCGGAGGTCCACCTCCCGGACCTCGCCTCCTCTTTCTTCTGTGCGAGTCGATTGACGCTGTGCCACCCATGATCGCAGCTCGTGCCACCAACGCAGACGGTGTGCTGGAGTGCGGCAACCCATCCGAGGAGGACCGAGCAGCGTTCATTGCGCCGCTGCTGCAGTGGAGCTGCGCGCACCATCGTGTGCATGCGAGCGTTCTTCTGTCACCCAAGACGCTCGCGGGCTGGACGGTAGGTCTGACGTATGCCGACATATTGTCGCTTGTGGAGGCGTGCGTCCGCGATGCAGCGCAGTGCGCGCGGTGCACCGGAGAGGCATTGGCGGTCGTCAGCGACGTCTCGTGCGAGTCCGTGGTGCAGTCCTACCTCAAGTCGCACGGGTACAGCATGGTCTCCACCAAGCTGCAGCCCGTTCGCTGGGGCGACGTGGGCGGCCTGGAGGAAGCCAAGCGGGAGTTGCGGGAGATGATTCAGCTCCCCATCCTACACCCTGAGGTGTTCGAGAAGGGCATGAAGAAGCGCACCGGGGTTCTCTTTTACGGCCCCCCCGGCTGCGGGAAGACGCTTCTGGCGAAGGCTGTCGCCACAGAGATGGGCATGAACTTTATATCTGTAAAGGGTCCGGAGCTGATTAACCAGTATGTTGGTGAGAGTGAGAGGAACATTCGCCTTCTCTTTCAGCGGGCGCGCGACAACTCGCCGTGCATTGTTTTCTTCGACGAGATCGATGCCCTGGCGCCCGCGCGTGGCGCGAAGGGCGACGCCGGCGGCGTCATGGACCGCATTGTATCGCAGCTCCTGGTGGAGGTGGACGGCGTTGGCCAGAAGCGCTCGGACGGCACGGCAAGTGGAGACGTGTTCATCATTGGAGCGACGAATCGACCAGACCTGCTCGATCCCGCACTCCTGCGCCCGGGCCGCTTTGATCGATTGTGCTACCTCGGTATCCCGTCTACGCGCGAGGAGCAGCTCTTTGCGCTCAAGGCTCTGACCCGCAAGTTCGACATGAGCGCCGACGTGGATCTCTCGGCAGTGCTGGAACCACTGGACTTTGTGTACACCGGTGCCGACTTCTTCGCTCTCTGCTCGGACGCCATGATGTTTGCCGTTGAGGACGCCCTAGAGGAAGTGCAACAGCAGATCACGACTCATGCGTTAGCGGAGACCGCGGCTGCTAGCACTCCTGATGCTGCACCCCCACCTGCGACAGCAGCGGCCGAGGAGGAGCGGAAGCCGATAACGGTCTGCATGCAACACTTCCTCCGTGCTCGAGCGCAGCTGAAGCCCTCTGTGACGAAGGCAGACCTACACAAGTACGAAGCCCTCAAGCGGACGTTTGACAAGTCCACGAAGGGGTAGGATGGCATTGACATGGCCATCCTTTTCTATGCCGGCCTCGCGCCGGTGCGCGGCGCACCCGCATGCTGGTGGGCAGGATTGGTGTCAAAAGAGGAACGCACAGACAGTACTGGGGTCAGACGTGACGGATGACATTGTTCCGTCACCTAACATCTCCTCACCTCTGCCCAGCCAAGCACAACCGCTGTTGGTGCGCATCCGTTGCAAGAAGGAGGTGTACCATGCACGCGGGCATGTGCCAGGACAAGGAAGTCCACTACAGCGAAGGGGAGTGAAGGCGGCGGACGTAGGGGTGATGCAGTGTATGCCCCTTTCCACCCATGTCCATCTCATTTTCCTCGTACAGAGGCTGGCTGTGTACGTCTTTGTGCTCATCCTTTTCTGCTTGTCGTTGCGCTTACGTTTCTCCTACACCTGACGCATGGTGTGCCAAGTCCGACACGAATGGAACAGGGGGGAGAGATAGAGCCGTTAGACGCATCCTCGGCATGGCTGGAAGCGTTGTCGACACAAGAGACGGGTAGGCGGTATCCCTGCGCATGCGGCAGGGACCAGAGCTGTCACAGCGCCACCGTCGCGTCTGACTTTCTCACCCTCTCCGTGGGCTGCGCCTCCAGAGCGCAGTGCCGGTTGCCGATGTACCTTACCTGCTCGTGCGACTGTCACGTAAGTTTATCCGTTTCACTTGCTACCCAGGTACATGAACTTGTCAGTGCGCGTGCGTGGATTCTCTCTCTCTCCACACTTTCACTCTTTTTCTGTGATCACGTGTCCTCGTCTCGTCTTTTCTCTGCTTTGTCGGGTTTGTCTTTGGCCCTCGCGCCTGGGCGGCTTGCCCACACTCCTTTCGATCGCTCACACGGTGACATTTGCCGTCTTGTTCCTTGTTGCCCCCCCCCCCCCTCCCCTCCCCGGGCTCCCCTTAAGGCACAACGTCCATCTGCGCGCCACTCGACGCTCAGTGCTGTTGTTATGTCACTCACTGCCCTCACTGCCAAGCGTGTTCGGCGCACATGGGAGCCGGAGGAGAAGGCCTGGCACGATGATGCGTTGGAGCTGCCGTGGGAGGATGTTCGACCGGAGCTGCACAAGGCATCCATCTTCGCCTTGAAGAATGTCTTCTTCTTTTCTCACGCCACCCCCGTGCAGGCGCTCGCGCTACGCGTCCTCACGCAAGCAGGTACAAGCGCTGTCGTCGAGGCGCCAACAGGAAGTGGTAAGACCCTCGCGTTTCTTCTTCCCATCATGGAGCGGTGTGTACGATCTTGCGAAACGTATGTAGCGTTGCATCAGCGACCACCCCTGTTTCGTTACGTGCTCGGCGTCATCTTCTCGCCGTCGCGCACGCTGGCTGAGCAGACATTCGTGGTCGGCCGCAGCCTGGCGGCTCGCTACCCCTTCAACATCCAGTTCGTCCTCTGCGACGGCGTTGTCCAGAAGCCTGCGGCAGTACTGCAGCACCTCCAGCGCGGCGCCCGTGGTGCGGGCACGATTCTCGTCACGACCCCCAAAGACTTTGACCAGCTGCTTCCGATGCTGGAAGAGGCTCAAAGGACGCCACTCAACCCGTCCAGTGACGACAGCGCGGATTTCCCGGCGCCGCAAGATGAGGCGATGCAGCAACGTTACGTTTCTCGCAGAGCGCAAGCAAACACGGATGCGGAGAAGGGCAGTATCTCTCGTGATAGTGTACGCTTCTACTCCACATCCGAGGCGCGGTTCGTTGTCGTCCTTGACGAGGCAGACCTTCTCTACAACTCCCCCGACATGCGCAACACGGTGCAGCAGTTTGTGGCTGCCTATGGGCGTACCCGTGACCCTGTGAGCCCGTCGCCGCGCCGCCGCAAGTCAGCCGCAAAGAAGCGGCCTGTGCCCGAGAAGGAGACCGGGCCGGCCGGCGCGCGGCTGTGGATGGACTTTGCGTTTGTCGGGGCCACTGTCGCCACCTCGCCTTCGCTGAAGGTGTATGCCGAGAAGGTCTGCGCGGAGTGTGCTAGCACCTTGCACACGCTTGCGCTGCGGTCCAACGACGACTTTGTCTCACAGCTGAGCAACCGTTTCGTCGTGTGCGATGCCGCCAACTTTCTGCCGTATTTCGTCCAGCTCATGAACCTGCACGCATCGAAGAAGCACTTTGTCTTCTTCAACAACTTTCGTGTTCTTCTGTTCGTGCAGAGGCTTTTCTATGTCCTGTGCCAGGGCACACGCCCACTGCTGTACATACCGAAGGTGTTTGTGATGTACGAGGGCATGACGGAAAGTGCCCGCATCGATCAGTACAACCAGTTCCTCACCCACGTGAGTCGCAGCAACGAGGCCCGCAAGCCGAAGAAAGCCATCTCAGACGCAGAGAAAAAGAACCAGGTGTTTACGAGCGGCTGGAAGCGCGACGGCACCGTGAGCATGGGCACGGGCGCCGTTCTCCTCTGCACCGATGTCGCCGCCTTCGGCCTCGATGTGCGGGATGTCGACTATGTGTACCACTTTGAGCCACCGGCCACGGTGCAGTCGTACATCCACCGCGTCGGGCGCGTGGGCCGCATGGGCATGAAGGGAAGCAGCATTCTGCTCCTTCCCTGCAACGCCGACTCGACGCCGATGGAGTCCGCCCGCGAGCGCAAGATGGACAGCACACGCTTCCACACCGTCACCAACACCAAAAAACCTACAGCACAGCTCCACGCGCCTTGCATCAGCGCTGACTCGCTCCCAGAAGAACGTCGTGCCTACGTGGCGGAGCTTGGCAAGCACAGCGCGCTGGAAGAGTACACCCTCCCGCCCTTTGCCCCTATTACCTCCACCCTCCGGAATTACATCACGCAGGACGAGAAGCTTCTAAAGCTCGCCAAGCGCGCCGCAATATCCATGTGTGAGGCACCGCAGGGCGAGGAGGAGAAGGCGTGGTTCCACCCACGTCTTGCGGTGCGTGCACTTCTTTTGGATTAGCTCCCAAAGACCAGCACTTCGGGTGTCTCCGACCCCTCGGTGCGAGCACACCAGTTTTAACGGCGGCCGTCCTGATCTCTCTTTTCGTATAACGCCGCTATGAAGGGGTCAAACACCGTCCACACACGCGAGGCAAACGCTAACGAAGTGCATGCGAGTCGCCAAGACATGAGAGCGGCTCTTCTTCCTTCCGACACTCGTATCCTCGTGTCAAGGATTCCCGCATCTGCCGTGAGTGTCGTCTCGGACGAAACGCGGGCAAAAGGAAGAAGGCGATGCCTTGTTACGCGGACCTTGAGGCGCTGCCCTGAGATGATGAGCCACAGACGTGGAGGCCACGCCGCACTCGTGTCTCTTCTCCTTCCGCTAACTTCACACCGCTTCTGCGTTTCCCCTTCTCACGTTCTCTCGATTGCGTCCTGTGCTTTCCCTTGCACCCACTCCTGTTGTGTGCAGCAGGGCGTGCACCCTTCCCACCTGCCTGCCTGCCTGCCTGCCTGCCGGCGCCCACGTGCGTGCTTCGTCTCTGCATTGTGTAGGGCACATGAGCATGCAGTGATGTTCAGCTACAACAACATCATAGAGAAGGGGGAGCCCCTCAACAAGGAGATCATCGACCATGTATTGGACCATGTGACCGAGTTCCCGACGCCCACGATGGTGTCCGTAGGCGACGGTAAGGCCGACTGCATAGTGCTCGAGAACTTTTTGACGCACGAGGAGTGCGACCAACTCGTCGCGGCCTGCGAGAAGGTGGGCTACACTTTCTGGCTCCAGAAGAACCACCACGACGCCGACGGAGAAGCTACGTGCGACAGCGGCTCTAAAGCGGTGCGCGTCGTGGACACCATCGAGGCGAACTTTCCGCACCTCTCGGCGAAGCTGTACGAGCGCATTGCCCGTGTCGTCTCTCTCAAGCCGAAGTGTTTTTCAGAAGATATGCCGAACGCCGAAGAGCTCTTTGAGCGTGAGCTCGCCGGCACGTGGGTGCCCCACGCCCTCTCCGAAAATCTTCTCTTCGGCCGCTACCACCCTGGTGGCCACTTTATGCCCCACGTGGACGGTGCCACCATTTTGGACCTCAATACCCGCTCCTTCTACACGCTGCTCATCTACCTCAATGACTGCTTGCATGGCGGAGAGACCTTTATCTTTGCGGGTGAGCAGTGCAACGTCATGTACCTGGACGAGAAGGAGAACCAGTACCGCGGCAACGCGACGCAACGGGTGGGAGCCGTGTACCCCAAGAAGGGCTCAGCCGCATTTTTCTACTACAACCTGCTACACGAAGGGGCGCCGGTGCTGGAAGGGCACAAGTACATCTGTCGCGCAGACCTGCTCTACCACCGTACGCCCACCATTTTCACTTCGGAGGCAGATGAGAAGGCGTTCAAGGCGTACCAGGAGGCGCGCCTGGCCGAAAGCCACGGAGATGCGGAGCGGGCGTGTCAGCTCTTCCAGCGCGTTCGCAAGCTCTCCAAGGGCGTCGCATCCATCTTCCAGATCGAGTAAGCACGCACAACAACAAAGAAGAAGGAGAAAGCGGCAACATGACTTTGCGCCCCCCCCCCACCCAGCATTTGTAAGCTCCGCGTACTTGTGTATCTGGCCCAAGTGGCGGGCTGCTGCTTTCTCCCCCTTCTGAACCCGACGGCAGCCATAATCCACCTTGTTCTGTTGGTGCGTGTGCTCTCGCCGTTCTGGGCACACTGCGCAGCGTAGCGCCCTCCCCTCCCCCTTCTGACGGAAGCTGCACAGGAGGTAAGGCTGGCTGGGTGCCGTATCCACGCAAGCCATGAGGAGAGGCGCCACCGCATCCTAAACGAGTTTTCTGTTTCCACCGTCGCGAGTAAAGAATACGGCCGCTACCGTGTGATTCGGGTCCTTGTCTGTTGTCTGCCTTGCCCTCGAAAGCAGCACCAAACCGTCGTCAGAACCAGGAGTGGTCAGTGAAGCCCAGCAGTCCCCCCTCTTCTTCCGCCAGTGTTGCCAGGCGCACATGCTTGTTCTTTTCCGCCGGTGTGGAGCGGATGGTACTACGGGAATGCCATACTCTTTCTGTATCTCTCCCTCGCCTTCTTCATCCTTCTTTTCTACGTGTTTCTCGCCGTTGCTGTGCTACGCCGTTCCTCTCCGCCCTTCCCTCCTACCGCGGGGGCCTGTGCCCTTCCTTTTCCACCTCAGCCGCCGCCTTTTCTTCGCGGGCCGCATGCAGCATCAAGAGGACTACGCCTCCAGCGCCTCCAAGGATGATCAATACTTTGAGAGCTACGCGGACCTCAGCGTCCACAAGGTGATGCTTCGCGATCGTCCGCGCATGGACTTCTACAAGGCCCTCCTCACTGACAGGTCTGTTGTTGAGGGCAAGGTGGTGGTGGATGTGGGCTCCGGCTCAGGCATCTTGTCCTGCTGGGCAGCCCAATCAGGTGCCGCGCACGTACTCTCTCTTGAGGCATCGTCCCTGGCAAAGCTGCAACAACGCATTTTTGCTGACAACGGTCTGTCTGACCGCGTCACCGTCATCGCATCCACGGTCGAGGAACTTGTCGCTGCCGGCGTCGAGGCATTTCTGAACGAACACCCGTGCGTCCGCCTCCACGGCGGCGTGGCGCTTGTAGTGTCAGAGTGGATGGGCTTCTACCTCTTCCACGAATGCATGCTGCCCTCAGTGCTACGAGCCCGTGACTTTTTCCACGACGTGAACGCAGCCCTTCAGTCTTCGCTTGCCGTCTCCATGCTTCCTTCCCACGGGCGGCTCCTGGTGGCGCCCATCACACTGAAGCCCTACTACGCAGAAACCTTCGCTGCCTTTTGGGACTCCGTGGACGGTGTCTCCCTGCATGCCCTCGGCAAACTCGACTTCGAGGAGCACGTTGAGGCGACGTCGCCGTTGGTGGACGTCATGCCGCCTCGTTCTTTACTGCACGACGGTGTGGTCTTTTGGGAAGGCAGCTTTGACACGCTCGCGGTTGACAAGCTCGCTAGCATCGTGGCGGCGCGCACCTTTGACTTCTCGACCTCCGTCACCACCGCTTCCGCGAGGACTAGTCTCCACGAGACAGGGCGGTTCACCGTGGAGGGTTTTACTCTGTGGTTTCAGGTCAGCTACGGCGACGCCATCCTTGACACCTCTCCACTCGCCCCACCGACGCACTGGAAGCAGACCACGGTTCTCCTGCCCCGTGAGTTCCGCGATGAGAAGACCGTTTCGTTTCACTGCCTCGATGAGCACTTGGAGCTGACCCTCCGACTGACGGCGGAGGACCTTGCGCAGCGGTGCTACAAGATCGAGTTCGAGCTCAACTAGCCAACGCAGCGATCTCTTCTTTGTGCGCGCCACTGCTTAATGAGTGTCACCTGCCGCGATTAATTTCCGGATCTTTGCCCTACCGCTATCTTGCTCTCTTGGTTGCGCACGTTCGCTGCCTGCGGTTTCGGGGTGCTTCTCCACGTTGAGTCCGTGCAACGAAGAGAGGTGCCTGAGTGAACGGGAGTGGTTTCGTTGTGGTGTCTCGATGTCCTCGTTCCACGAGGGGCGTCCCTGCTTCCCGCTCCTCTGTTGTGCACCACTCCATAGAAGGGAGTCGGGCTCATCGCGGCTTTGCTCTATGCACGCTGCTGCCTCTACACTGCGTCCCCTTGTGTCACGGCGTCTTTCACGTCTCCCCCCTCCCTCTTCCTCTGCTGGTACTCTTCGACCCTCAGCTTACGTAAGAGAGCGCTGGCCGGCACCGCACGTGTCGACGTTCTCCCGCCGCACTGTCTCCCTCTGTCTTTCTCTGTCTACTGTGCACGCCGACACCATGTCCACCGGGACCATCTCCGCTGCCGCGCTGCAGTACTTTGAGTCGAAGGGCATTCAGTCAATTCTAGATGAAGCGATGCACGACTTGGTGCTGGAGATGCCGGCAGACCCACTCGTTTTCCTCGAGGAGGCCTTCCGCAGGCCGACCCCCCTTCACGTCATTATCACCGGTCCACCCGGCAGCGGCAAAACCACGCTGGCAGCCAAGTTGGCTGCCCATTATGGCATCACGCACGTTGCTGCTACTCCCGCGGCTGTCGGGGACATGGCGATGCCAGCTGATGTGCTCGGCGAGCTGAAAACTCTGCAGAAGGATGGTAAGGGCTGGGTCCTGGACGGTTTTCCACAAACGCGCGCAGACGCGATTCAGCTGCAGACGTCAGCGATGTCTCCTCAGCAAGTCTTTGAGCTGCAGGTCCCACTAGCAGTGGCGCTGGAGCGTGCCATTATCACCGCGGCTCATGCATCCAAAAACATCGAAGAGGCGACGGCGATTGCGAAAAACTACGAGCACTACGATGTGCGCAGACTAGAGGTCACCACTTCCTACCAGCATTGCTACCGTGGCATCGATGCCACTATCTCCGCCGAGGAGGTGGCTGCAGAAGCCCTGAAGGCCATTGACGCCTTGCAGCTCTTGTGAAGCCGAAACCTTACCGACGGCGCCTATGAAGGGCAAACACCAATGGGCTAGTCTCATGTCGCTACACCGGAGTAGAGTGAAGAGCTCCCGTACACGTTTTTTTTTTTGCTGATGAGTTGCGGCTCCAGTGGTTCGCTCCTGTACGATGTAATATAGAGCACCCGTGGCTGCCTCTTTGCTCCAGGAGGGGGAACGTGCTTGACTCTTTCGCCCGTGTGTATCAGCCGTGCAGTAGACGGTCGCAGAGTACGTCAAGAAGAAAGATACATTGTCCCGATCGTTTCTCTCTCTCTCTCTCTCTTTGCCCACTGTTTCAGCGACTCGACGCCAGCACAGCTGGAGCTGCAGGCCTCTTGCGCAGTTCTCCACGTGGACGGCTCTGCAAGGCGATACGGACATATGCAGGCAGTATTTCTTTGCTCTTTTACCTCTCTCGCTTTCTTCGACCAGCGTGCACCTGCTCTTCACCTCCCCCGCCTCCCCCCATCTTGCTCTCCCCCGCCCATTCCATGTCGCCTAACGTCCCTGCCTCTCCGTCGCAGGGCGATCATGCTCTCTATCTCCGCCGTGCAGCGGCGGTACCGCCTGTTTCACCCTGTTCATCAAACTGTGCCTTTTCACTTTAACCCCGTGCAGTCCATCTTCCCGCTCATCTACGAGAACAACCTCCTCGCCAAGCCGCGCCTCAGCTGGAAGGACTATGAGGGCAGGAAAGAGTTCGATGCCGATCACCCGCTCCCCGTTGTTGGGACGCGGCTCAATGAGCGCACCACTACGCACAAATGGTCCCACTGGGATCAGTACATCAACCCCCAGATAACACAGAGCTGGATGTATCTGACGCAGACGCCAGAGTACGTTGGGCCTCGCAGCGGCCACAACGTCATCAAGATGGGATGGATGAAGATTGGCGGGAGCTGGAAGTACTCTCGTAGCTACAACGATGCACGGCGTGGCTTTGCCAAGGGGCAGTGGCAGGAGCGGAAGATGACACCTCGCTTCATGCTGGCACCGCGCGTGTCCGCCGGAGGCCCGCGCAACCGGTACGAAGGCAAGGCGTCCTTCTCGCGACTGAGCCTTAGCAAACTGCTGTGGGCTGTGGATACGGGTCGACTAAACCCGAATGAAACCATCACTCTGTATCACCTTCGCAATGCGAAGGTGATCGCCGATCGCGAAGTCGTGTGGCCGGGGATGGTGCTGCTTGCCGGTAACGTGGAGCGTGTACCTTACCCGCTGCACATCGAGCTGCAGAACGCGTCGGCAAAAGCAATCCAGCTGCTCGAGGAGGCCGGTGGCTCCTTTACAAATGTGTACATGTCTCACGAGGGCCTCTACCAGGAGTTACACCCGGAGGAGTTCCCCACCTTTATGGAGCAGGAGCTGCCGGAGAGGAAAGGGCTAGAGAACTTTGCAACGAATTCGCGCAAGCGGGGCTGGCTGGCGCAGTGGTACGAGGACGAGAGCCGCTATGCCCACCCCGGTGCTGGGCGACGCACTGCACACTACATCCGCCCGCCGACCGATCGCGATTTCCCCGCCACGATCGAGGAATACGAGCTCGCGAAGCACCACCAGAAATGGCACCTGAACCAGCCTGGAAGCGCTACCGTGCTGCCCTGGCATTCTCTCAACACCGCTGACATGGCACGGCGGTCAGCCGGGCGACTGTAGCGACACACTCGTCCACGTCGACGTGCACGAAGAGGCACGATCGTTCGCGAGCTCGTTGTTGCGCGCGCGTGTGCCGTTGTTGGCTTTTGTTAAGCACTGCACACGACAAGTTAAGGTGCTGCCTATGGCAGCGGGTGGCCAAACACACAGCAAGGAAAAACACACGTACAAGCGCGCGCATCTGCGCCCCTGCGCGACACCCACGCCAACCGCTCAAACCCCCCGCCTTTCCAACGCGGCCTGCGCATGTCAACGCGTGAAACTTGTTCTGGTGCGAGCAGGAGCACTGAAGCGACCAGAGCTTCACCCCTCCGCGTGTCTCCTTCATTTCCCTTCGATGATTTTCATAGCCTCGCTGCTCTTTCACCCCTCCCTCCGTTTCCTTGCCCGGAAGCTGCACCGAAGACTCCCAGCTTTTCTCTTAGCGGCGTTCACACCCCGTCTGCGAGGCAAGGCACCAATGACAACGCGGGTGGAGCTGCGCAAAGTGCAGGTGGTGGATCCGAACCCCAGCAAGTTCGACGCCCCGATTCGCTTGCACCTAGTGCTCGACGTGTTTGAAAAGCCACCAAAGGATGCCATCGACGTGACCTTCACCTGGTCGCCGGTGTGGGACTTCCCTGTAGACCAGGAGCTAGACGAGATGGAGGTCGGCCCCTTCACAACGCTCGGCAGGCACGAGTTCACTATCGAGAGTGATCCCCCCAACGTGGCCGACATCCCAGATCCAACCGGTCCCACTGCCTTGATCGTCTCACTCAAGTACCAGGGACACGAATTCCTCCACATTGGATACAACGTCACAGTCACCTGCGAGGGCGATCTTCCAGATGTCTTCACCTCAGCCGACATGCTCACCCGCCACATTGGTAAGTGCTACCCTAAACTGCGGGATATTTCATGGGACGCACCAAGCCCGGCAACAGCCTCGCCCTCGGACTCGGACGCCGATAGCACTTGCGATAGCGCCGACGGCCCCTGCAAACGCGCAAAAAGAGAGACTGAAGCGCAATCATAGGCCTCCTACACCGCATTGATTCCTGTGAAGCACTCGTATATGGGTGCCGTTGCCGTGCACCACTGTTAAAAGCAGCCGCAAACGCGGCTGTGGGGAAGTAAGCGGCCAGACTCTTGAGCTGCGTGACGCCGTGGTCATGATAACTCAGAAGACTTTTTGCAACCTTGCAATCGGATGTTTCGAAAGGCTGTCACGACGTTTTCTGAGTTTCTCGCAGTACATGCAGCCACACAGCTATCTGCAGAGGAAGACCCGTTCATCGCAGCACTGGTGCCCTCCGAGGTTGCTGCTGAGACACTGAAGATGTCGACTCAAATCAGTGTCTGTTCGCCAAAATATCCACCACGCGCGGGCAGGAGGGACGGAAGGCAGCCATATCTGGGTCTCATCTCGCCTGCCACTCTTTGCTCCACAGTGGCTCTCTCTCTCGAAGAAGCAGCACGACAATATGCATCCGTACCTGACAGCGGCTCTCCATGTCCGTTTGTTTGTTGGTGCGGTAGCTCGCTCGTTTGCAAAGGTCCCCTGTGCCACAACGCCTCTACCACGCACATCATGTCAGTCGCGTTGGCAACCACGGGGCACACCGGAGGTACTACAACCGCGGTGTATTCTTTTGCCACCTCCAGCAGCGGTGTGGGCTCGTGCAATGCGCAGAGTGACTTTGTAACACATCTGTTCTCAAGAGAAAGAAGTCTCCATTGCCACCTAGGCTACGGTGCACTAAGGCGGCGATCCTGCTAATTCGATGACAGCCCGGTACTCTCACAGCTCTGCCACCCTACCTTTGCAGTCCAGCCGCAACACGCGCTCAATGCACATCAGAAATGTGCATCAGGTATATTTCCCGCTCTGACGCAGCATGATGGCACTGTCGGCCCTTTGCCCGGGATTCCGGACTACCCTGCGATTCAACGCGAGAGTCGGTGATGATACCACGCTTCACGCCCAGCTGGTGCAGTTGGCGCATATTCATCGAGGAAACTCTTCCTTCTCTCCGGAACTAGTTGCTTTCTGTCCCTCTTCTTTCTCATTAACAGGACTACCAACGCACTTTTCAGTAGCGTCTAGTCAAGATTCCGCTGTTCTGGGCTCCCTTCGCCATGTACGTTCCTTGAGTGTCCCCGTCGAACGGACACGCCATTATGCGCTTTGCTTCAACACAGAGAGCTCCCGACAAGCAGACAGAGCGGTCTCAACCAACACAGTAAATGTCCCCGCTCCACGATTGAGGAAGACGACACCCGTTTCCCTGAGGGCCACAACTAGGAAGCCACCTGGAATAGTATAGTTCTGCTCTCCTCTCAACGGGCTGTGACACCTTCACAGATTTTACGTCTCACGCTCCACGCCGCCAGCCTGACCCTATAGGCGGTGTACCCAGCCCTTCTCTTACCAGCGCACGTGAAACCACCAGTGCGCCGAGGTCAAAGAAAGCGAAACGGCTAAGTGATAGACACACAGCGCCAGACAGACCCCAATGTAACCGGCGCGCACGGCTACATTTACGTGTACGTGTACGTATACGGGGTTAGGGTTAGGGTTAGGGTTAGGGTTAGGGTTAGGGTTAGGGTTAGGGTTAGGGTTAGGGTTAGGGTTAGGGTTAGGGTTAGGGTTAGGGTTAGGGTTAGGGTTAGGGTTAGGGTTAGGGTTAGGGTTAGGGTTAGGGTTAGGGTTAGGGTTAGGGTTAGGGTT